>NC_080704.1:87442744-87749463 GCF_030445035.2 Dasypus novemcinctus | reverse complement strand
CCTAACACACAAACCACCTGCACTGACCCTAAAACAAACAGAACACCTCAACAAAACAATCACAAGTGAAGAGATTTTTAAAACAATCATCAAAAACCTCACAAAGATGTAATGCCTGGGACCAGATGGCTTCACACATAAATTTTCACACATAAATCATTCAAAGATGATGCAATTTTTGGAAGAGCTCATGCTCTTCCAAAAAATTAAAAAAGCAAAGAACACTACCAAACTCATTCTATGAAGTCAGCATCACCGTAATACCAAAACCAGATAAAGAAACTACAAAAGAAAGAAAATTAGAGGCCAATCTCTCTAATGAATATAGATGCAAAAATATAGATGCAAAAATCCTCAAGAAAATACTTGCAAACAGAATCCAAAAGCACATTAAAAGAATTATACACCACAATCAAGTAGGTTTTATCAACCAAGAATGCAAGGATAGTCAACACAAGAAAATCAATTAGTGTAATAAACCACATTGATAAATTGAAGAAAAATCACATCCTGTAAATTGATGCAGAAAAGGTATTTGACAAAATACAGTACCCTTTCTTGATAAAAACATTCCAAAAGATAGGAACAGAAGGAAGCTTCCTCAATATGGTAAAGTGTATACATGAAAAACCTACAGCTAGCATAGTACTCAATGGTGAAACATTGAAAGCTTTCCCACTGACATCAGGAACAAGACACAGATACCAACTGTCACCATATTGTGCTAGAAGTTCTAGCTAGACCAATTTGGCAAGATAATGAAATAAAAGGGACCCAAATAGGGTAGAAGTGAAACTTTCACTGAAGATATGTTCCTATATTTAGAATCTCCTGAAAAATCTGCAACAAAGCTACTAGAACTAATAGACAAGTTCAGCAAAGTGGCAGGATACAAGATTAATACACAAAAATCACAGCATTTATATACCCTATTGATGTGCAATCTGAGGAGGAAATCAGAAAAAAAAACATTTATAATAGCAATTAAAACAATCAAATATTTAAGAATATACTTAACCAAGGACATAAAGGACCTATATTCAAAATGCTATAAAACATTGCTAAAAGAAACTGAAGAAGACTTAAACAAATGGAAGGACATTCCGTGTTCATGGACTGGAAGAATAAATATCATTAAGATGTCAATTGTACCCAAACTGATTTATAGAATCAATGCAATCCCAACCAACTTTTTTGGCAGAAATGGAAAATCCAATTATCAAATTTATTTGGAAGGTAAGAGATCCTGAATAGCCAAAAAGATCTTAAAAAAAGAAGAACGAAGGTGGAGGACTCTCATACTTGGACTTTAAAGCATATTACCTAGCTACAGTGGTAAAAACAACATGGTACTGGCATAAAGACAGACACACTGATCAACAGAACAGAATCAAGAACTCAGATAGACCCTCACATTTACAGTTGTGATTTTTGACAAGGTGGTCAAGCCCTCCCAGCTGGGCCAGAACAGTCTATTCAACAAATGGTGCTGGAAAAACTATATATCCATATCCAAAAGAAATAAAGAAGATCTGTATCTCACACTTTATACAAAAATTAACTCAAAATGGATCAAGGACCTAAATATAAAAGCGACAACCATAAAAGTCTTAGAAGGAAGTGTAGAAAAACATGTTCAAGATCTAGTGGTAGGTGGTAGTTTCTTAAACCTTACACCCAAAGCCTGAGCAACAAAAGTAGATAAATGGGATCTCCTCAAAATTCAACACTTTCGTCCCTCAAAGGACTTTGTCAAAAGGGTGAAAAAGCAGCCAGCTCACTGGGAGAAAATATTTGACAACCATATATCCAATAAGGTTTTAGTATCCATGATATACAAAGAGATCATATAACTCAACAAGAAAAAGACAAACTACCCAATTAAAAAATGGGCAAAAGACTTTAAAAGACAGTTGTCCAAAAGAATACAAATGGCGAGAAAACATGATAAAATGTTCAACATTACTAGCAGCTAGGAAAATACAAATCAAAACTACAATGAGGTATCATTTCATACCTATTAGAGTGGCTGCTATTAAAAAGTTGGAAAGCTGTAAATGTTGGAGAGGATGTGGAAAGATAAGATGCTAATTCATTGTTGGTGGGAATGTAGAATGGTAGTCACTGGGGAGGACTGTTGGGCAGTTCCTAACAAGTTGAATATAGACGTGCCACGGGACCTGGTAATACTAGAATACTATTACTAGGTATATACCCAAAATAACTGAGAGCAGAGACACCAGCAGACGTTTGCACACCGATGTTCACAGGGGCATTATTCATGATTGCCAAAAGTTGGAAAACAATCCAGGTATCCATCAACTGATGAATGGATAAACAAATTGTGGTGTATATACACAATGGAATATTATGCAGTGGTTAAGAAGAAATGAAGTCTTGAAGCATATGACAACATGGATGAACCTGGAAGACATTATGTTGAGTGAAGCAAGCCAGATACAAAAGGACAAATATGGTATGACTGCGCTATTATGAACTAAATATATTACGTAAACTCAAGGAATTAATAATTACAATATAGGTCACCAGAAAACAGAAGGAGGGTAGAGAAGCTGAAATCTATGCAGAATTGGTAAAAAGTTTGTTTCTGAATCTTTGGAAATGAATAGAAATGGTGAAAACATATCATGGTGTTTGTAATGAGCAGAGCTATTATATGGGTATGACAATGGTTGAAACGCAAAGTCTAAAGTCATGTATATTACTAGAAGAAAAGCTTAAAACTGTAACATGGGACTAAATAAGAAAGTAAAACCTCATGTAAAACAAGAGTATGTGTGATATTGCATATATAAGACTGCTTTTACAAAATAAAAATATAAGAGAAGGATAAAGAATAGCATCTATGTATGGCAGGCGAGGCAGAGAGATTGAGAGGTGGTAAGTTTTGTTTTTATTTTTTTCTTTTTCCTTGTTTTGCCTCTTTTCTATTATTATTATCGGAATAAAGTAAGTGCTCCGGGAATGCCTGGGGTGATGTAAGGTACACATATGTGATTACACCAAATATCACTGATTGTATATTTGTATATTGTATATTGTATATTGGATGGATTTATGCTTTATTAATACGTATCAATAAAATTGAAAATAAAAGTTTAAAAAAAGCCATTGGGCAATATAATGTCAATTAACTAAGAAGTCATAGACTAGCATGGTCAGTTAACTTTATTTCCTGAGTAACAGGTTTTGCCTCAATTTGCCATTTGCCTCTTGCCATTTACAAGCCCTAGAATTTGTGCATCTTGAGTTTCATTTAAAAGGGCACCAAATTTTAGGTCAGCACTTCGCTCCTACTCCTGTAGCAAGACCAAGGCCTGTGGTACTAAGAAAAGAAACTTCTTGAAAGCAAGCACTCCCAATGACCTTAAGAAATGCCAGAAGTATAGCAGGAGAGTGAGATAATAGTCTCATAGCATCTTGTTCCCCAGGAATTCTAAAGACCTTAAGAGTGGAAAGTACTAGTGTGTCTACAGTTTCCTTGTAGCCATTTGACAATCTCAAAATCATCCTCAAAGAACCAGGTTCATTACTTAATATTTCAATTTTGGGTGTCAGGTCATAGTAATGTTTTCAGGATGGTTTATGACTACTTTTGCACTATAATGGCCCTTTACAGAAAATGTTGGCTGACTTAATGGACTGTGCCTTCTTAAAAAGTCCAGCAACAGCACCAATGCCTTTAGTCACAGTAACTGCCTTTCTAAGACAAGTTTATCTATAAAGTGAGAATGACACCTGAATCTCATTATTTTAAAAGATTCAAAGGAAAATGCTTTATATTTAAGAAAAATGCCTTAAATTCAAGGCAGTTTCATCATGACTACTGTTCGCCTAACTACAATTAACTGTTCTGCTTGACTGAAATAAGTACAATGTTTTCTGTCAAGTTATTGTTTTATAAGAAACCCCTAATCATACCAAATTTAGTTTATGGTTTTAAAAGTTTGAAGCTCAAGGCATAAGCTAATTCCTTTTCCCAATAAGAATGCAGATTGTCCTTCCTTAACACACCAGGGCCCACTGCTTAGAAAAATTGTTCCAACCCTGACTTACAAAAAAAAACAAAAGAATCTAAAACTGCCTGGGATCTGCTGAAGAAACACCTGATTAACACAAACACTTACCCCTACAACCATTCTGCGAATGTCTGCTCTCAGCACTTGGGAATCACAGTTTACAGTTCTGATGCAATTATCCCTTACTGTCAGAAAAAAATCCTTACGCATCTTAGGCTGGGTATATAACAAAGGGATAATCAAAAAGCAGCCTATTCACTAAGCAGTGTTACACTCAAATGGTAATCACATATTTTTCAGTATTTAAAACCACTTGAGCATGAGGAAAGTTTCTGAGGTGCTGATAATATTCTATTCCTTGACCTGAGTGGTGGTTATTCAGGTGTGTTTCTTTGTGATAATTCATTGAGCTGTACACTTATAATTTGTACATTTATATATATATACATGTATATATTATATATATACATGTATATAAATATGCTATACTTTAATAAAAAGGGTTTTTTAAGGGGAAAAGATGAGCTTCCTCTATTCTTCAATTACAATCTCTTACAGACTCAATCCCTCATCCCCAATAATGTCAAAATCATAAGTCTCACCTTGTTGCCAGAGGCATCTTTTCCCTTCCCTTCTTCCTCCACATGAAAGCGGAGGTTCTCCAGCAGGATCACAGAACCAGCAGCTGGGTTAGCACAGGCTTTCTCCACTTCTGGGCCCACACAGTCCTTCAAAAACAGAACTTCCCTGGGGAGCGAAAAAGATAGAAAGCCTTAAGAAGTGTGAAAGCTAACAACCAGTAATAACATGCTTGACAGCATCTGTCCGTGTCCACCAGTACCAGGGTTTGGCACTTACTTGCCCAGCAGAGATTTGAGTTCTATAGCAACTGGCCCCAATGAGTACTTGTCAGGCATGGGGATACCATCAGGCCGGCCCAGGTGGCTCATAAGAACAACTGACTTGGCTCCATTGTCCAAGCAGAATTTGATGCTTGGGACAGCAGCTTTGATCCTGCAACCAAAAGAAATGGTAAACAGAGCAAGGTTATTCCTAGGAATTACTGGGAATCTATTTCCTAAAAAGAACAAGCCCCTTTTTCCCTCCAAATTCCCTGAACTCTATTGTCAGCAACTCAATGGTGATGTTCAAATTCATGTTCAGGGGAAGAACTTAAGTATGATGCCAATCTTCTGCCTAGGACTGTAAATCATATATTTGTCCCTTATGCATTAAAGAGTTAACACAGCAGGCCTATGGCTGCCATCTTTAGAAGGACCAGCTTGCAAGGCTGGCCCTTGGCTCATGCCTGGGAAGGTGGCTTTCCAGGTGGTTCCTCTGTTCGCTTACTTATAAGGTCTATTTGCTGTTCCTAGGCCAGGAGTTCTGAACCAGGGGTCTGTGACCTTGAATTAAAATTGAAGAAAACATTATTTTTATGGGGAAATGTTGGTGTGGGTGTGATATACTTATTAATGGATTTCACCTGACTGGCAGATGGGTCCATGGAACAAAAAAATGGTTAAGAACTCCTGTCCTAGGCTGTCTGTACAAACAATGTGATTTCTGTTGAATATCTGCTTCTTTCTAGGGGTCTAGGAGGTGGGAATTTTGGTAGCTGGCAGGCAGAGAGTATCTACATGACCAGCTGCAATGAAAATTTGGGGATCTCTCCTATAGGCTTCTGTGGGCAGAAACAGTGCACACATGTTGCTGTATTTTTCACTGCTGAAGAAAGATGTGTTCCCTCACAGGAGGAAAAGAACATCGGAAGTCCATGCATGGATTTCTCCTGACTTTGACTAAGCCTTTTTCCCTTGCTGATCCTGATCCTGTCATGTATCCTTTCATACTATACCTTAGTTGTGAGTACAACTATGCAGAATCCTGAGATTCCAGGCATATGGATGGTTTGGGGAACTCCAAAATACTCCTCTAATATGACTTGAAAATATATAAAATTCCTAAATTTTGAAAATATCAAAGGAAATTGGGGGGAAATTTAAATATGTAATAATTTTTCTGCACTCATTATAGATCCTTAGTCACTTTTTTATTTAGAAAAAAATTAATGCATTATATAGAACATGGTTTACATAATGCATCATGTTTTACACTATAGATTAATCAAAAATAAACTTTCTTTTAACATTCATAATTTGTTAGACAGACCTGCTACTAACTAACCTTCAGTTTTTGACAGTTTATAAAGAATTAAAATTGATAACATTTACTTATTCAACAAATATTTATTGAATGCTACTTGTGTGAGAAGCACCATTCCAGTTTCTGAGAACGCAACAGTAAATACATCTCTGCTTTCATGAAGGTAAAATTCTTATGGTAGAAATGATAAAACACACACACACAACACACACATACATACATACATATGTAGGAACAGATGATATGAATTACAGAGAAAATTAAATAGGGGAAAGAATGATCAGAACACAGTGGTGGGGAAGGTATTTTAGATAGGGTGACCAGAAAAATCTCTCTGATAAGGTGACATTTGAGCAAAGAATGGAATGATAAAAAAACCAAGTTATTTGTTTCTAAAATATCTTAAGCTATTTAGCAAATATAAAAACTCATTTATCTCAGAGAAAGAAGGAACCTTTATCAGATACAAAGTTTGCCCAATGAAACCAAATTAATTTTCAGGGCCAGCCCTGTCAGTAAGTTTTATTATTTCTAATTCTTCATTTTAATCAACTTCATGGATTTCCGAAAATTAAAGATTGACCCAGACATGTTTCTCTGCTTTTATACATGAAATACATTAATGTGGTATAATTCAAATCTTGTGTGTGTGCAGAAATTAAAAGAGTCAAAACTAGCTTATACAAAGTCTTTCCATTTTAGTGCAGATAGGATGTAATAGCCAGAATGCCAGGCAATATTCTGGGGCGAATAACTGAAGATGTTCAGCATGTATACCTACACTGATCAATATGGTAGCCACAAGACACATGTGGCCATTAAGTACTAGAAATGTGACTAGTCCAAATTGAGATGTGCTCTAAGTGTAAAATATTCTGAATCTTGAAGACTTAGTATAAAAAAGTAAAGTATTATTTTAGTTAATTTTTAATATTGAATACAAGTTGATATTACTTACGATTTATTGGATTAAATAAAATATATTATTTAATTTCTCCTGTTTCTTTTTACTTTTTTAATGTGACAACTAGAAATGCTTAAATTACACATGTAGCTTACATTATATTTCTATTAGACAGCAGTGATCTAAATTGGTGGAAAGCACTTTTCCAATTCAAACCCTTCATTTAATTTTTTTAAAACCAATCTTCTTTTAAATAACCTAGTCAAAAGCAAGAGGATACTATCACTTAAACGTCTTCTAATCCAATACATTTATAGCAGCTTAAACTGATTGAAGATACTTCTTTTGAAGTATTTTCCTTCTGCTTTTTAGAAATAAAAATAAATCAAAATTTTCACTATCTTATTTATTGGGCCATCTGGAAAGGGGGCTTAAGAAACTACATATAAATTTAATACTTATTGGTATTAAACAGTCCTTATTTTGCATAGTTTTTCATTTTGCAAGGGAAACCAAGGAACCTTAAGCTTGATATTCTAAAAAGTGCATAACCCCAGATTCTTCAAATTTTCAATTATCAGAAAATTTCAACCCACCAGATGGTGGGTTGGTGGAATCCCAAGGTACTATGGCTTAAGTTGCCTTAGTTCTAAGAAAAGAAAACCATTAATTCTACACATTCACATGCACACACAGTCCAAGACTCAGCAGGACTTTACCTCTGGTTATTTGTTATCTGGTTGTTCTTCATAGGAACATTGAAGTCCACTCTAAAAAAGAAGCAGTTTCAGGTTAAGCGCCATGATCAACTTACTGCTCCCTCAAAGACAAGGAAAAGGTTTTAGTGAACGAGTTAAATAAATGGAAAATTCAAAACTCACTTTAAGGGAGTAACTACTTAATGGCTATAGGGTTTCCTTTCCAGATGATGAAAATGTTTTGAAACTAGATAGAGGTGTTGGTTGCAGAAGATTGTGAATGTATTAAATGCCACTGAACTGTTTACTTTAAAATGATTATTTGTTATGTGAATTTTACCTTAATTTACCTTAATAAACAAAACAAACAAAAAATTCACCTGAAAAAAACAGTCAGTGGTGTTCTAACTCAAGCTAGTGTTTAGCCACAGGGAAGAGGGTGGGGGTAATGCCTGGGTTAGGGCCAAAAGAGGTGTCTGGGATTCTGGGGTATTCTATCGCTTGACCTATATGATTATACAAATGTCTTTGTTTTGTAATAATACTAGAACCTTGATTTGTGCCCTTTTAGATATATGACATCTCACTTTAAAAAATAAATTTTAAAAATCAAAGATAACCTAATTTAAACCATAGGAACTAGCCCTGAAGCCTAGGAAGCTAAAGCCAATTCCATAAAACGTTTCTATCTAGACCTGGCATGACAGTATCTAAAAATAGTAGTTGGGGGACACAAAGTAATAAGGAATGCATCTTCATTTTTGTATTTCTATGATACTATTTCTGGATCCCTATAAATTCAAGATCACTCAAAAGAAAAAAAAATAACCACATGATAAAAAGATGCAGAAAAGACATGGAAAAATCCAGCACCCCTTCCTTAATTAAAAAAAAAACCAAAACACCAAAACTTAGACACTAGAAATAGAAGGAAACTTCTTCAACATGATAGAGGACATATATGAAAAACCTACCACTAACATCACTCAATGGTTAAAAGACTGAAAACTTTTCTCCCCAAAACAGGAAAAAGATAGGATGCCCACTGTTGCCACTCTTATTCAACATTGTACTGGATGTTCTAGTCAGAGCAGTTAGGCAAGATAAAGAAATAAAAGGCATCCAAATTGGAAAGGAAGAAGTAAAACATTCCCTTTTCGGAGATCACAAGATCCTATATACAGAAAATCCTGAAAAAATCCACAACAATGCTACTAGAGCTAATTAATTCAGCAAAGTGGCTGGTATCAGCTGTCTTTGTTTCCCTATACTAGTAATGAACACTCTGAAGAGGAAATCAAGAAAAAATTCCATTTACAATAGCAACTAAAATAAATGAAGTAACTAGGAATAAGTCTAACCAAAAATAAAAAGTATGCGAACACAGAAGACTAAAAATCATTGCTAAAAGAAATCAAATACCTAAATAAATGAAGGACATTCCACATTCATGGATTGTAAGACTAAGTTTGTTAAGATATCAATTCCACCCAAAGTGATTTAGAGTCAATGCAATCCCAATCAAAATTCCAACAGCCTTCTTTGACGAAATATAAAAGCCAAAGATCCAATTTACATGGAATTATACTTATTTTGGCCCCAAATAGCCAAAGCCATCTCTAAAAAGAAGAACACAATTGAAGGACTCATACTTCCTGATTTTAAAACGTATTACAAAGCCACAGTAATCAAAACAACATGTACTAACACAAGGACAGACATATAGACCAATGGAATCAAGTTGAGAGTTCAGAAATGGATCCTCACATCTATGGCCAACTTACTTTCTCAACAAGTCCACTCAATTAAGAGTCTCTTCAACAAATGGTACTGGGAAAACTGAATATCCATAGGCAAAATAAAGGTAGACCCCCTAATCTACTGTTTATGCAAAATTCAACCAAAAATGGATCAAAGACCTAAACATAAGAACTAGAACTATTAAATCCCTAGGAGAAAACATAGGGAAGCATCTTCAAGACCTCATGTTGGACAATGATTTCTTAGACTTTATACTAAAAGCACAAAAGCACAAGCAACAAAAGGAAAATAGATAAATGGGACCTCATCAAAATTAGAAACTTTTGTGCATCGAAGGACATCATCATAAACATAAAAAGACAACCTAAACAGGAAAAAAACATTTAAAAACCACATATCTAATAAAGGCTTAATAAACAACAACAGAAACAATTAAGAAAAAGGCAAAAGACTTGAATAGATTTCTCCAAAGATATACAAATGGCCAGTAATAACATGAAAAGCTGCTTAACATCAGCAGCCATTAGGGAATGCAAATACAATCCACAATGGGATATCATTTCATACCCACCAGAATGACTATTATTAAAAAATGAAAAATAACATGTTTTGGAGAGGATGTATAGAAAGAGGACCACTCATTCATTGCTGGTGGCAATGTCAAATGGTCCAGCCACTGTGAAAGAGAGTTTGGCAGTTCCTCAGTAAGCTAAGTATAGAATTATCATATGACTCAGCAATCCTACTCCTAGGATTTCAAATTTTCAAAAGAATTGAAAGCAGGGACTTGAACAGATACTTGCAAACCAATGATTCTAGCAGCATTATTCACAATTACCAAAAGATGGAAGCAACCCAAGTGTCCATCAACTCATGTATGGATAAGCAAAATGCAATATATACATGAAATGGAAAATTATGTAGCTGTGAAAAGGAATGAAGTTCTGACTCATGCAACAATATAAATGAACCTGGAAATCATGTGAAGTGAAATAAGCCTGACACAAAAAAAGGACAAATATTGTATGATTTTGCTGGTATGAAATAATTAGAATAGGAAATTCAGAGACAGAAATTAAAATACTGGTTACCAGGGCACAGGGCATCAGTAGGAAAAGGGGAGTTAATGTTCAATTGTTACAGAATTTGTTTGGAATGAAGGAAAAGATCTGGTAATGGATAGTGGTGATGGTAGCACAACACTGAGAATGTAATTAACAGCACTGAATCGTATTTTTGAATGTGGTTGAAAGGGGAAATTTTAGGTTGTATCTTTATTAACAGAATAAAAAGTTTAAGAAGGAAAAAAAAAAAAGACTGCTGCTGCCCTTGATCATAAAATTCCATCTTCCCTCTGTCCTTTTCATTAGTCCTTCCTCTCTTTAAAGGTGAAGCCTGGCAAACATAAAATCCTACAGGGAAACGGACTTTGGCCCAGTGGTTAGGGCGTCCGTCTACCAAATGGGAGGTCCCCGGTTCAAACCCCGGGCCTCTTTGACCCGTGTGGAGCTGGCCATGCGCAGCGCTGATGCGCACAAGGAGTGCAGTGCCACGCAAGGGTGTCCCCCGCGTGGGAGAGCCCCACGCCCAAGGAGTGCGCCCGTGAGGAAAGCCAACCAGCGCGAAAGAAAAGTGCAACCTGCCCAGGAATGGCGCTGCCCACACTTCCCGTGCCGCTGACAACAGAAGCAGACAAAGAAACAAGACACAGCAAATAGACACCAAGAACAGACAACCAGGGGACGGGGGGAAATTAGATAAATAAATAAATCTTTAAAAAGAAAAAAAAAATCCTACAAATCTATTAAGGAAACATCACCAAACATTCTATACTCCCTAGGCCTGCTTCCAATGTACTTGGCTGAAGAACAGCCATTCAAAGGTTGGTTGAAGGGAAAAAAAATCCATATTCAAACATTTTAATTAAGAAAAGCTTTCAAAAATAAACCCAGTATGCCACTGAATAAAGATATATGCTCTACAACAGGAAGTCTCAAGCCACCTGATTCTGATTCTAAGCATCTTTAAATATCCTGAACAAGGCCTTTGCCAGCCTTAAAAGTCATTCCAAAGAGGATAGAATATCCTATTACCATGTGTCATTTTCCCACATGCAGCTTCCCAGAAGGCCCATGGTTAAAAGAGTTAATGGCAAGAGGGTGAGCACAAGCCACCCTTTGCAGAGCTGCTCTCTACGCCAATCCCTTACAGAATGTAACTTCTTTGGACAGAAATATTCAAGAACTGCCTCATATATCCAAGCAGCCACCGCTTAGGTTTACCAAGAAAGCTTTTTGCCCTCTGGATTACCTCTCATCATCTCCTAGGCAAGAAGTTCTTAACCCTTTTTCTTCTACAGACCCCTTTGCCAGTCAGTGAAAACCACGGACCCCTTACTAAGTCCACACCATACTCTGTATTATTTAATAAATACATCATACCCTCATCAACATGTTCCCACAAGAATAATTTTTTTAAATTTCATTTCAAGCTCATGGACGCCTTGTCTCTACTTTAAGCTGCTCCTCTGGGAGGGCTATATCACATGTAATTCTTTTGCCTACACATTCCACTTTTCCCACTTTTATCTCAAATGTGCATACCTTTCTTTTCCACTATTCTGAAATATTCCTGAGCTATGTCTCAGGCCCAAAGTCAGATACCACTATACACCTATCAGAATAACTAAAATAAAAAGTAATGACAGCACCAGATGCTGGCAAGGATACAGAGAAACTGATCCCTCACACATTGCTGGTGAGAATGTAAAATAGTACAGCCACTACGGAAAACAGTCTGGCAATTCCTCAAAAGGCTAAACATACTTATCATATAACTCAGCAATTCTACTCTTAGGTATTTACCTAAAAGAAATGAAACCATGTGTCTACATCAAGACTTGCACAGGAATATTCATAGCAGCTTTATTTCTAATAGTAAAAACCTGGAAAATCAAATGTCCTTCCATGGGTTAAGAGTTAAACTGATACATCCATACCATGGAATACAACTCAGCAATTTATTACTGATACATGCAACTACTTGGATGAATCTCAAGGGAATTATGCCAATTCCAAAGGTTACATACATAAGGTATGATTCCATTTATATAGCATTTTTGAAACAAATTTTTAGAAAGAGGACAGATTAGTAGTTGCCAGGGGTTAGGGACCAGGACTATAAAAGGTAACATGAGGGAGATCTTTGTGTTGAATTTAACAGTCCTGTATCTTAATGGTAGTGGTAGTTACACAAACCTACATGTGTGATAAAGTGGCACAGAACTGTACACACACACTGTGCCACTATCAATCTCCTGGTTGTATTTTACTGTAGTTACATAAGCTGTATCTAGCAGGGGAAACTGAATAAATGGTACACAGGACCTCTCTGCATTATCTTTGCAACCTCCTGTGAACCAATAATTTTTTCAAAATAAAGGGTTAAAAAAACACATTAATTTAGTTGAATAAGAATATTGAGTCTCAGGAGTCTTGGCCCAATTCCATTAAAAAGCTCCCTAAGGAGCCATAGCCTCCATTGCTTCTCTGTCCCTGACTGGAAAATTGGGGTTTTACGCCTGTCTTAGAGATTTTTTTTCCTACTTTTAGTTTTCCCCCCGTTTCATTCTAGTACATCAAGACTGTTGCTTAACAAGTTACAACAAGTTAGAGAAAAACAGAGAAGTTAAAAGGGGGGGTAGGGGATGGAATAAGCAAAAAGGAAGTGCTTTACAAGCCAGTAGAGGTATTACTTGGCAACCTTTGAGAGCACAAAAGGAAATGACACTGCAAAAGAAGGAAGTTTTTACTTAAAGGGCTGTAAAGTCAACTGGAATCCTAAAAAACTGAGGTGTCAGCTAGCCATTAACCCTTCAGAGGTTTCTGGCTATCTTAAGTTCCTTCAACAATTCAGTCAATTTTCCTTGGCAATGCAAACCAGGGGACCAGAAAACTCAGCTAAATCAGAGTTCCCCTTTGCAGGACAAACAGAAGATGCAAGAGAAGCAGCCACTACTCCAGAGGTCCAATTTCTAAACACTTGCAAACCACCACCCATACGGGTATTGAAACAAAAAGGAATTGAGCAAACTACACATAGCTGTTTAGGCTCTTCAAAAAAGTAGCCCTACAACCTGACTGTTCAAAAGAAATAGATTAAAATAAGGAAACAAAGTAATATCCTGGCCTCTGCCAAAGTAGAGATTTTATACACAGATTACAGAGAAGCAATTATTGATTGCAACCTTCAGCAGTCAAAGTATCTATTTTCAACCTGTCCTTGGCCCCTATGTCCAAATATTTAGAGGATCTGGTTGGGTGCCAGGAGACCCAAGTTCTAGTCCTGGCTCTGCCACCTACTCACCAGTTCAATGACTTTGGGAAGGTCATTTCCCATCAGCAAAACAGGACTAGCAAATCATCAAGACTCGGGATTAATCTGTTAATGAAACTTTGAGTCCTTGGACTGAAACATAGTTTATGGTGTTAGGTCCAGAGGAAAAGATAAGCACCTCCTCCACTGCTGCCCCCAGCCTACTTAATTCCTCAAGCCAGTTTCCCTCGGGAGAGCGAATGGCCAAGGCTGTGATTATAACGTGACCAGCATAACGCCCCACCTCTTTTCTTTCAGCTGATGCATAAACCTAGAAAAGTCAAAGTGACTTTTGAGCACAGTGATGGTGGGAGTAAATAAGTAAAGCCTGAGAGCTGGTTGCATGCCACTGTCCACTTGGGCCTTTGTTTTTTTCATAGGGCCCTTACTAGGATGGCTGTGATTCCTACTATGTCCCGATTTCAAAGGCCCATGTCATTTGTGAAAAAGTAGCCACCAGGTGTTTCTCCATGACCACAGTAAGACAGAGAAGGCCACTGAAACCTAATATTGGCCATAATGAAATTATAGGCAAGGGTTGAGAGCACCCACTCAGTTCTCTAACTCATGTGCCCTGACATGTTTAAGGCTTGAATAAAAGGAGATCCCATACTGCCTGTGTGTTAATATCCAAAAGATGTCCTCACTTGAACCTGCCCAAATTGGGAAAGGGGATGGATCACACCATCCACATTCTTGCCCATCAATCAACCACTTCCTCAAAAGGACAGAGAATGCAAGCACTTACGCAACACCCCACCCCCACCCCCCAAAAAAAAATCAATGCCCCTGGATCCTGTCAAATTATAGTAAAGTCAAGTCCATTGGGTACATATCCAATCGTCTTCCTGCACTTTGCTCCTGGCATGCACACACACCACATATAACTAAACACACCATACTAGTAATTCCTTGAGACAAGGGTGAAGCTATGTTTAGTAACTAACCAGAGCTTCACATGTGCAGTGTAGGACACCCCAGAGTGCATGGGGAGCCCACCCCACTTCTAATATACTGTTTCTCTAGTCCCAAGTGGGGCTGAAATTGGACAATGAGACTGAGCAGCCACACCCTGCTCTACCACTACCCAGCATGTGTCACAATCCTGACGCAAACCCCATGGCCTGGAGTCCAACAATATGGTTGGTAGTGCAGTAAAGGCCTGTCACATAAGCTCTGCAAGGGTCTCCCCGTGTGCGCCCTACACATCTTCACCCTCCACCCTAACTCTTTAGGGAAGTTCTACTCCTGAACCTTTAAATCGACCTCCTCTGGGGAAGATTTCCTTTTCTGAAGGGACCGTTTAAGTGTGGGCCATTGAAATGTGAGAAACGGAAAATCAACCAAATGACCTCTCAAGGTCCCTTCCTTGTGGCCTAGGGATTTGTACCAGAAGCATTAGGTCCCACCTCGCCGACTGGGAGGTGGAGGCGACCGAGCTGCACTTCGGGAACAGGGAAGTGCGCAAAATGGATCCCGGCAATCTAAGCCCTTCCTCAGTAAGACCCCAACCTCAAGGGGCGACCAGGGTTCGCTTTCTTGGCTGAAGAAATGCAGTTAGATATAGTCAAACCCTGGCACAACCCCAACCACATGGAAGGCAGCCTCACCCTGCAAGCCTAGAACCCCTGGGGCCGAACAGATAACTACTAAAGCAACTTAGGATCTATAGGCAACCTACTCTGCCCAGCCACGGGAGACTGCCGCAGAGTCCAGAGGGCGCGCAGGGAAGCATGTTGCTTTACCTCATAACGACCCGCTTCCCCTTAACCTCCAGCTTGTCCAGAGTCAGCTTGTTGGAAAGAGACATCTTGATAATACAGCGGCGGCGAGAGGCTCTGGACTCAGACAGCTACCACGGCGTCCGTTGTACGCTGAGATTGCGTGCGAAGTGCAGAAGACTCCGCGTGGGCTAGGAAAGCAGCACCTCCCGACGCTCCTCCTCCAGCTCCGCCCTTTCCTGCCCAAAGAAGAGCTGCCACCATTGAACATGGACCCAAAAAGGGTCTGAGCCTTGCCATTGCTCCGAGGAGCTGTCTGTCTGGGATGGGGGTTAGTGAGACGTGCAGTTTCCATTTGTCACGTCCCGCACGCAGCAAGCCGCAGGGAAACCTCGTGACTAGAGGTGGGAGCGGAGAGGCGGAGCCGCCGGGACTTGCAGGTCGAGCGCAAAGGAGCGGATTGGTGTGGCGATAAGGAAGTGGAAAGAGCATACCCGGATGCCGCTGCATCCGCGGAGTTCCCAGGTCCTTGTCTACAGCAGTTGCAGTGCTGCGCAAAATGACTTTCAATGCAGAAAGACAAGCACACCACCGCCTTAGGAAAAGCGTAACGCACCACCCCGTGGAATTCCCAACAGCCCTACCAGAATTGGTGCAAATGCCACCTCCTTTTAGAAACCTTCCCTGGTTCCTCGGCTTACCAACATGGAATTCTTTCTCCCTTTTGTCGGTACGTGATCTTAATAATTGAGACCCTTCAGAAGTTAGGAAAGGCCCATATCCCCTCTACCCTCACTTTTTTTTTTAATAAAAAAGGCAATACAACTTTTCTAGTTACTACAAAATTATTTAATAGCGGGCCTATAGGTCACCAGAAGGTAGAATGAGGACCAAGAATGGAAAGCTGAAGCTTAATCTGCGCAGAAGTTGAAAAAAGTTTGTTTGTAAATGTTTAGAAATGAAAAGTCGAAAGAACATTACAGTATTTATAATTAGGAGTGCTAATATTTAGGTATGATGGTGGTTGAAAGGGAAAGTCTAAGGTCGTATATATCTCGAGAAGGAAAGCTAAAAAAATGAGACTATAGCATAGCGAATGTTCTTGTGGTTAACGGTGCATGTATAAGAAATTTTTTTTCTGACACATACCAAATACAGATTAATGTTACAAGTGGTTCATAACAAGGTGGTGTTTGGGTAAAAATACAGCCAAAGCAAACTATGGACTGTAGGGTATAGTAACATTAATATTCTTCCATCAATGGTAAAAAATTCTTCAAGTATGCTAAGTGAAAGAAACTAGACACAAAATACTATATATTGTTAGACTTCATCTCTACACAATGTAAATATAAATAAATGTATAGAGATGGAAATAGAATAGCAGTACTGTATGACAGGGGAAGGACAGAGGGAGAGGAGGTGACTACTAAGAGTTTTTTCTTTTGGGAATAATGAAAATGCTGTAATATTGATTGCAGTGATGAATACACAACTCTGTGATTATACAAAATGCTATTGTCTGTACACTTCAGATGGTGTTTTTTTTTAGCCAATGCAAAATACCAGATATGGGTTGACTTCTATAATGGGAATTTATTAGGGTAAAAATCTTACAATTCCAAGGCTGTAAAAATGTCCACATCAAGGCATCTTCAACAGATGCCGTCTCACCGAAGGTTGCCACTGGTGGTCCTGGATTCCTGCCACATGGCAAAGCAAAATGGCTGTAGTCTTTGCCTTCTCCTCTAGGCTCACTTTCTCCCTGAGCTCATCTGTAGGTGATCAGGCATATGGCTTGTATCTCAGCCTTTGGGACCCTCGCTCTCTCTTCTGCCATCTTGGAGTCCTCTATCCTCAGTTTATATAGTATTCCAGTAAAAGATTAAGACCCAGCCTGGGTCACAGTCTAATCAAAGGCCCTTAACTGAAGTGATCTAATCAAACATGAACTAAAAAAAAGGTCCCTTATCTCAATCTAATCAAAAGGCTCTGTCTACAATGGGTTTACAGGCACAGGAGTGGGTTTGCTTTAAGAACAGGATTTTCTGGAGTCCCCAAAAGACTCAAACCGGAATGTGAGCCTGGGGAAGAAGGCAGAAATGCCTGGGGAAGTGGCATGAGTCCAGGACTGCTAGCCGCTGACTTTTGGTGAGACAGCATCTCTTTTATTTTTTTATTTCTTTTAACTTATTTGTATTGTCTTTTTTAAAAAAAAAAAAAGATACATAGATCATATAAAATATTACGTTAAGGGAAGCAGATTTGGCTCAACTGATAGAGTGTCCACCTACCACATGGGAGGTCCAGGGTTCAAACCCAGGGCTTCCTGACCCATGTGGTGAGCTGGTCCACCTGCAGTGCTGATGCACGCAAGGAGTGCCGTGCCACACAGGGGTGTCTCCCATGTAGGGGAGCCCCACATGCAAGGAGTGCGCCCCACAAGGAGAGCTGCCCCGCACAAGAAAAGCGCAACCCACCCAGGAGTGGCACCTCACACATGGAGAGCTGACCCAGCAAAATGACTCAACAAAAAGAGGCACAGATTCCCAGTGCCACTGACAAGAATGCAAGCGGACACAGAAGAATACACAGTGAAGGGACACAGAGAGCAGACAACTAGTGGAGGGGGGCGAGGAAGGGGAGAGAAAAAAGCAATCTTAAAAAAAAAGTGTTACATGAAAAAATATGTGGCTCCTATATACCCCATCCCCCCCACACTCCTTCCACATCAACAAACTCTTTCATCAGTGTGGCACATTCATTGCATTTGATTAATACATTTTGGAGCACTGCTACACAGCATGGATTAGAGTTTTTACATTGTAGTTTACACTCTCCCTCAGTCCATTCAGTGGGTTATAGCAGGATATATAATGTCCTGCATCTGTCCCTACAATATCATTCAGGACAATTCCAACTCCTGCAAATGCCCCTATATCACACTTCTCCTTCCCTCTCCCTGCCCGCAGCAAATCCTGTGGCCACTGTCTCCACATCAATGATACAATTTCTTCCATTGCTAGAGTCACAATAATTCTTTAGTTGAATACTAGTTAGTCCACTCTAATCCATATTTTATTCCTCCATCCTGCGGACCCTGGGATGGTGATGTCCACTCCACCTCTAAATCAAGAGGGGACTTAGATCCCACATGGGAGACAGCATCTCTTGATGATGCCTGATTTGGACATTTTCACAGCTTCAGAAATATAAGATTTTACCCTAATAAAATCTGATTATAGATTTTAAAGGCAAAACTGTTAGGAGATGAAGAAGGTCATTGTAACTTAAAAAGGGGGGACTCACCAAGAAAAAGTGACAAATATTTATGCACCTAACCTGGGTGCCTCAAAATGCATGAGGCAAAACTGAAGGGGAAAAAGGTAGTTGCTACAATAATAGTTGTAGACATCAATACACCACTCTCATCATTGGGTGGAACATCTGGACAGAGGGTCAATAAGGAAACAGAGACCTTGAATATTATAAATGAACTAGACATAACAGGCATATATAGAACATTGCAACCCGAAACAACAGGGTATACATTCTTCTCAAGTGCTAATGGATCTTTCTCCAGGATAGACCATATGTTGGTTGAAAAACAGGTCTCAATATACATAAAAAGAATGAAATTATACAAAACACAATCTCTGGTCATAATGGAAGGCTGGAAATCAATAACAGGTAAAAAAAGGGATAATTCACAAATATATGGACGTTAAATAACACTCTTTTTTAAAAAATTTTTAAAGATGCTTAGATTATAGAAATGTCACATAAAAATTATAGGGGGAAGCAGATGTGGCTCCAGCAATTGGGCTCCCATCTACTGTATAGGAGGTCCAGGGCTTGATGCCCGGGGCCTCCTGGTGAAGGCAAGGTGGCCTGTGTGGTGAGCTGGCCTATGCAGAGTGCTGGACTGCATGCTGGCCTGTGCAGAGTATTACCCCATGCAGGAGTGCTGCCCTGCGCAGGAGTGCTGGCCCATGTGGAGAGCTGGCACAGCAGAATGATACAATAAAAAGAGACACAGCAGATCAGGGAGCTGAGGTGGCGCAAGAGAATGATTGCCTCTCTCCCACTCCAGAAGGTCCCAGGATCGGTTACTAGAGCTGCCAAATGAGAATACAAGCAGACACAGAAAGAACACTCAGTGAATAGACACAGCAAGCAGACAATAGAAGGGGAATATATTAAATAAATAAATCTTTTATATATATATATATATATATATAAATAATATAAAAGATTCCCATGTGCCCTACCCCCCCATCTCCCATATTTTCCCACATTAACAACATCCTTCATTAGTGAGGTACATTCACTGCAATTGATGAACACATTTTGGAGCATTGCCACTAAGTGTGGACTAAAGTTTACATTGTAGTTTACACTCTCTCCCACCCAATTCTGCAGGATATGGTAAGATTTATAATAGCCTGTATCTGTCATTTCAATGTCATTCAGGACAATTCCAAAGTCCAAAAAATGCCCCCATATTACACCTGTTTTTCCCTCTCCCTTCCCTCAGAACCTCCAGTGGCCACTACCTCCACATCAAGGATATAATTCCTTCCATTGCTAGAATCACAATAAGCCTATAGTAGAATACCAATAAGTCTACTTTAGTCCACAGTTCATTTCCCAATCCTGAGGATTCTGGGATGGTGATGTCCACTCCACCTCTAATTGAGAGGGAGCTGTGATCCCATAGGGCCAATGGATGGGATTCTCTTTCTTGCAGTTGTAGACTCTCTTGGTTCCTTTCTTTGGTGTTTGTCATCACATCCATGTTAGTTGTCCTGGGTGAAACCAATGAATTGGAGAGTAGGTAAACAACACACTCTTAAACAATCAGTGGGTCAAAGAAGAAATTGCAAGAGAAACAAGTAAATATCTCAAGACAAATGAAAACAAGAACACAAACATCAAAACCTATGGGATGCAGAGAAGGCAGTGCTGAAAGTAAAATTTATATCCCTCAATCCTTACTTAAAAAGGAAGAAATAGCTAAAATCAAATACCTAACTGCACAGCTGGAAGAAATAGAAAAAGAGAGCAAACTAATCCCAGAGCAAGGAGAAGGAAAGAAATAAAGAAAAGTGCAGAAATAATGAAATTGAGAACAAAAACCAATATTGAGAATCATCAAAACCAAAAGTTGGTTCTTCAAGAAGATGAACAAAATTGAAGAAACCTTAACTAGATTGACAAAAAAAGAGAGGCGATGCAAATAATATCAGAAATGAGAGGCAGAAACATCACCATTTACCTCACTGAATGAAAAGAGATCATAAGAGGATACAATGAACAACTGTACATCACTAAACAAGAGAATATAGACAAAATGGACAAATTCTTAGAAACCCATGAACACCCTACACTGACTCTAGAAGAAATGGAAGACCTCAACAAACCAATCACAAGTGAAGAGACTGAAACACTCATCAAGAGCTACCAAAAATGAAAAGTTCAGGAACAGATGGCTTCACTGGTGAATTCTACCAATCCTTCAAAGAAGATTTAGGGGGCAGGGCAAGATGGTGTGTGAGTGAATACATCCTCGTCATCTCTCCTGCACAAATACTGCTGAGTGGAGACAGAATCCTGCCTGAGTGAGCTGTTTTGGGAACCCACAAATCAGGAGGTTTCTGGACATCCCTCTGGAGAGAGTGTGACAAAAGGAATGCTTGCTCAAGGTAAAACTAAGGGTTTCTGGCACTTGTGCCAAAGGTGTGGGAATGCAAAACCCTTCCCCTATGACTGCTAGCCGCAGCATTCCATGAACACTGCCAGTTGCACGGTGGCATTCCTGAGCCCCTTGTTCCCCAAACCCACAATCCCCATAACTCGCATTCCCTGAACACACATTTACCAAGCCTGTATTCCCCAAGCCCGTGTTCCCTGAACCCAGAGCTCCCCGAACCCCAGCATTCCCCTAGCCCACTGATCTCAGACAAACTCCAAGAGTGGAAGAGTTCTGGTGAGGGGTACACATGGGCCAGAGGACTGCAGGTTCAATTGTCTGGTCCACCCTTTTTTGAGCTTGGAGGAGCATGCCAACTGGCTTGGGGAGAGGCTAGGAAAAGAGGAGAGGTGAATCTGCTGAGAGCCCGATTTACCTAAATGCCCTGGGGTAGGGAAAATTGGTCTCAAAGAAGGTGAAGTCAGACAATTAACTAGTCCTGTGCAACACACCTAAGGGAGGGGGACAGTAGGACATGCTTGGTAGCCCTCAAATAGCATATTTAGGGTTCCCAGCAAGGTGTGGGTGCTACCTTTCAAAGAGAATACCTGTCATTTTCTGTGGTGACATGGTTCACCAGGGTCCCATTTGAATCTTGGAGGGGAGCTCTCCTATGGCCTTCCTGCTGCCCTGGGGGTGAGGGAAGTGAGGAAGGGAGAAAGGAGAAAGAATAGACTCCTAAGCAGTTTATTCAACTGCAAAGAGGACTCCTGCCTTGAGGACTTGTATGATATTTGTTTGTTTTCTTGTCTTTCCTTCCTCTTTATCCCCCAACTGCCATTTTTTTTCTTTTTTTCTATTAGGTGCTGCAGGCAGTGTTTTCTTTTTGCTGTGCTTCCTCATCCTTGATTTCATCTTTTCTGTGTGTACTGATTTTGGCTACTAATGCTGTCTCCTTTCCTTTACATCTTTCTCTCTTCCATCTTCTGTTGTTACTCTTACATTCCACCTCTCTTTGTTTAGTCCCCAATTTTTCTATTTATTACTAACACCTCTGTTCTGTCTTTCATTCACTCTTTATGTTATTGTCCTTTCTTTTCTCTTGCCCTCTCTCTTGACCACACTGGCCTCTTAATTCATACTATATACTTCTCCATATTCAGTTTACCATCTTATTGTAGGTATGCATTTTTATTGTTTTAACTCTACATAGCTAACACAAGTTTAATATTCATTCTCCTAGGTCTCACATGATTCTTCTGCTAACATTTACTATCAATACTACTATTATACATTTTCTTTTCTTACCTCTTTCACTTTCCCTGGCCCTAATATTTTCCTTCAAGGGAACTTAGACAACAACAAGGAACGGAATAGGAAGAACAGTGTCAAAGAGAAGACATAACAAACAAAAATAGCAACTAAATAAACCCTGAGACTACATGGAGAAGGTAATCAACTGAACAAACCCATCAAGATAAAATGCTGACAAGACAGTGACAAAAAATTACAAACCATACCAATAATCAGGAAGACATGGCCCAATCCAATGAACAAACTAAAAACCAGGAAGAGGAGGAAAACATCGAACAACTAATCAAAGCTCTCCAAATATCATGGACCAATTTAATGAAGTGAAGGAAGAGATTAAGGATATTAAGAAAACACTGGAGAGGATACTGAAGAAATTGTAAACATACACAAAAAGATAACAGATATGATGGTGATGAATGGCACAATTCAAGAAATCAAAAATACACTGTCAGCAAATAACAGCAGATTTGAAGAGGCAGAGGAAAGAATTAGGGATGTGGAAGACAGAACATCTGAAATAAAACAGATAGTAGAATTGATTGATAAAAAGAAAAAATCCAGCAGGGAATTAGGGACCTGAATAACAGCACAAAATGCGCAAACATGCATTATAGGCATCCCAGAAGGAGAACAGAAGTGAAAGGGGACAGAAGGTGTGTTAAAGGAAATAATGGCTGAAAACTTCACAAACCTATAGGGGAGATGGATGTACATGTCCAGGAAGTGCAATACACCCCAAACAGCATATATCCCAAAAAGCTTACCTCAAGACATATACTTATCAAATTATCCAATGCTCAAAACAAAGAGAAAATATTGAAGGCAGCAAAAGAAAAGAGAACCATCACATACAAGGGCAGCTCAATAAGATTAAATGCTGATTTCTCATCTGAAACCATGGAAGCAAGAAGACAGTGGTATGACATAGTGAAGATACTAAAAGAAAAAAAATTCCAGGCAAGAATACTCTATCCAGCAAAACTCGCGTTCAAAATGATTGAGAGTTCAAAATATTCACAGATAAACAGAAACTAAGAGAGTATGACAACAAGAAACCTGCCATTCAAGAAATAATAAAGGGAGATCTGCAGGAGGAAAGAAAAAAAAAAAACAGGAGAGACAGAGTTGGAGGAGAGTATAAGAACAACTAAAAATACAAAAAGAACAAAACAACTTATGACATACACAAATCCAAAGAAAAATATGGCTAATGTAAGTAATTCCTTGAGAGTATTAGCACCGAATGTCAATGGATTAAACTCACCTGTCAAGAGACACAGATTGGAAGATTGGATAAGGAAATATGACCCATCTATATGCTGTCTACAATAAACACATCTTAGACCCAGGGATTCAAGGAGGTTGAAAGTGAACAGCTGGAAAACCATCTTACAAGCAAACAATAACCAAGAAAGGATAGGAGTAGCTATATTAATATCGGAAAAAATAGACTTATACAAAATTATTGTGAGAGACAAACATGGACACTACATATTAGTAAAAGAGGTAATCTTTCAAGAAGAAAGATCAATCATAAACATTTATGCTCTTTATCAGGATGCCTCCATATATGTGAGGCAAACACTGGAAAAAATAAGTGAAGGAATAGATGCCTCTACAATTATAGTGGAGGATTTTAATACACCACTGTCACCATTGCACAGGACATCTCAACAGAAAAGCAATAAAGAAACAAAGACTTTGAACAATATGTTAGAGGAGCTGGACCTAATAGACATATACAGAACATTACACCCAAATACAGCAGGATATACATTCTTCTCAAGCACACATGGATCATTCTCCAAGATAGACCACATACTAGCCACAGAGAAAGTCTCAATGAATTCAGAAAAAATGAAATCATGCAAAATAATTTATCTGACTGCAGTGGAATGAAGCTGGAAATCTACAAGGGCCAGAGACCCAGATTAGGCACCAAAATATGAAGTTTAGCAACACACTCTTAGATAAACAGTGGTCCAAGGAAGAAATCTCAAAAGAAATCAGTAACTACCTTGGAACTAATGAAAATGACAACACAACATATCAAAACTTAGGAGATGCAGCAAAAGTTGTATGAGGAGGGAAATTCATAGCCATAAATTCATACATCAACCCAAATGCCCAATAACAGGTGAATGGATAAACAAAATGTGGTACATACATACTCTTCTGTAAGGAGGAATACAGTACACACACTTGGGATAACATGGATGAATCTTGAGGACCTTATATCAAGTGAAGCAAGCCAGGCATTGAAGGACAAATACTACATGAACTTTCTCATATGAATAAGCAAATCAAGCTGTCTCAGAGAGCTAGAGACTGGATATTAGGCTTACAGGAAATTGGGGGAGAGAGGAAGGTGTGAACTGATGCCTACATGGGCTAAATCTATGATAAATTGGAGATAAGTAGTTGTGCAGGGAAGGGATAATACAGGGGCATAGGTATACTATTGGGTGGGCCTTTGCAATCTTGAGGGGGGCAAGGGTTGGGAGGAAGGGTCAGATGGCCCAAGGAATTGGGGGAAGCAGTTGAACATGGGAGATTGTCGGGTATGTGGTTGAAACTATAATGTTGAGAAAGCTCTTTAGAAAATATAATAAGGAAGGGTTACGTGTTTAAGGGGCTTATTGGGAGACCTCTGGCACAGGGGCAGGCTTCAAGGGAGTGAGTACTCACCTTGTCATAGTGTATAATATCATTGGGTGGAGACCTGTACAATGAGTGGGAATGTGTACCCCCATCCTGGGGAGGCCTCATATTCTCAAACAGAGGGAAGGGTGTCTCTCAAGAGCATTGGTGGCTCCCAATGGATGAGGACAGTCTAGTGTGTCAAGCCCTCAGCAATGTTGCAAGTATCTATAAATCTGGTCCTTCAAGTAGTGAAACTTGGTTGTCACTGTGGGCCCTGAGGGGAGGGGAGAGAGGAATAGAATAGATGGAGGTAGGGGTAACTGAGGAGCAATGGAAGTGTTCCCCAAGATCATACAATGATGGATCTAGGACATGTTAAGTTTTACCAAAAATTTATATAAAGTGTATACCTTAAAATGTAAACCATAATGTAACCAGAAATTTTGAAAAGTGTACAGACTAACATATAAACCATAATGTAAAACTAAATTAAACCATGGTTGGTAGCTTTTTTCAATATTGGTACATCAGCTGTAGCAAATATAGTAGAATATGTAAAAAGATGACTCCTGGGAGAGGGGGAAAAGAGTTTGATGTTGGATATATGAGAGTCCACTATATTGTATATGTGGCTTTACTGTAATCTGAAACTTTTTTGAAGGCAAAATTAAAAAATAAAAAAAAATGGTTGTAGACACTGAGGAAGGAATGAAAGAGATTGCCTTGCCAGTGTACATACAGGGCAACACCCATTACAGTGATGAAAAGCAAAATGTCAAAAACAAAGTTTTATGACATTTTTAATTTTTAATACCCCAGTTTATTTTTTACTTTATTTTAGTTTTTCCAAATTAGTATGTATTCTATTTCTAAACTTTAAACCTATCATTACTATTTCATTTTCCCACTAATTAAGTTTGGCAATATATTATGCTTCATTTTAGAAGAAGTTTGGGATCACAGAGGGGTTTAACTATGGCAGGGGAGGAACACTGGTGTGGGGTATTATTGATGGGGGACACATGGTTGGGAGGGAGTTCTCCAGGGCATGTATATAGGGCATATAAAAATGTTTGGATATTCATTGAGTATTTTCATAGTAGGTAGAGTTACAAATGACAACTGAGGGTGTGCTGAGTTCCTAGCCAGGGGAGCTCTCTCACATTACCCAATAGAACAGCAAGAACCCCCCAAGTGCAAGGGCAAAGACCAGTGAAGAAGGATGATCCAATGATGGGCCCTTGATACTGATGAAGATGCTTATGAGCCTGTATGCCTGAAATTTGAACTAGGCCTAGAGCTACAGGGTGGTTAAGAATTACCTCCTGAGAGCCTCATATGCCCTTCTCAGCAGCATCCTGGAGACAGCCAAAGTAGATACAACACCAGGTACTGGTTCTCCTGAGGTCTACAGAGACACACAGCTTCTACAGTCATGGCAGATGGCTCTCGAGCTCAGTGCCTTGTCAATGGGCCCTACTTTGGAATTTGTGCTCCTGAGTGTGATAGAATTGGACTCAGATGTGACCTTTCTACACATGCCTCTTCTGTCACTTTTACTGAACCTGTGGTTGGTGCTGTGGTTGGTGTATACTCAGGAGACTTGAATCTCTGGGCTGGCCATGTGCCAGCTGGGGCTGAACCTCAGCAGAGTTGCAACACCTAATCTCCAGTTCCTTGGACTTACCCAGGTCAGCTAACAGGGAGATGAAGATGGTCAACCACCACACCAGGGAACCAAGAGTAGCTACAACTGTAAGCAGGAGAATCACATCCATCAGCCATGTGGGATCTAAGCCCTCTCTTGATTTAGAGATAGAGTGGACATCACCATCACAGGGCCCACATAATGGAGGTATAAAATGTGAATTAGATTGGACTTACTGGTATTCTGTAGAATTGCCTCTTCTACTATAGAATAGCCTCTAGCAATGGAAGAAATTTTATCGTTGATGTGGAGACAGTGGCCATGGTAGTTGCTGAGAACAGGGAGAGGAAAAAAGAGATTTGATATGTGTGCATTTTTTGGACTTGGAGTTGTCCTAAATGATATTGCAGGGACAGATGCTGGACATTATATATACTGCCATCACCCACTGAATGGACTGGGGGAGAGTGTAAACTACAATGTAAACTATAATCCATGCAGTGCAGCAGTGCTCCAAACTGTATTCACCAAATGCAATTAATGTAACACAATGATGAAAGAGGTTGATGATGTGGGGGGGGGGGGTAGGGGGTATATGGGAACCTCATAATTTTTAATGTAACATATTTTGTGATCTATGTATCTTTTAAAAAAGACAATTAAAGAGAAAGGGTCAGAAAAATTTTAATTCCAATCCTGCTCAAACTCTTCCAAATATTATGAAAATGAGGGAACACTACCAAGCTCTTTCTAAGAAGCTGGCACCAGTCAAATAACAAAGACAGATAAAGATACTATGAGAGGAGAAAATTACAGACCAAACCTATTAATGAATGTAGAACAAAATCTTCCTAGGGAATGGATGTGTCTCAAGTGATAGAGCTTCTGGCTACCATATGGGAGGACCCGGGTTCAATCCCTGGGGCCTTCTGGTGAAAAAGAAGAGAAAGGGTTCCCCTGCAGTGAGCCAGTGCCTGTGTGAGTGTCCACATGGTGAGCCAGTGCCTGTGTGAATGCCCACGTAGTGAGCCAGTGCCTGGGTAAGTGAGTCATGCAGCAAGATGGTGCATGAAAAGAGAGACAAGGGGAGAATCCAGGTGAAGCACAGCAGAGACCAGGAAATGAGGTGGCACAATTGACAGGGACCCTCTCTCCACATCAGTGGTCTCTAGGACCAGATCCCAGTGAATCCTAGAGGAGAGAAAATGAGAAGAGAAGACAACACAGACAGCAAAAACAGCAGGGTGGGAGGAGGGGAAGGGGGGAAATAATAAATCTTTCTTAAAAAATACTTTCTAATGGAATCCAAAAGCACATTAAAATAATTATACATCATGATCAAATGGATTTTATCCAAGGTATGCAAGTGTGTTTCAACAGAAGAAAATCAATCAGTGCAATACAACACATTAATAAATCAAGGAAGAAAAATCACATGAAAATTGTGATTGACATAGAAGAGGCATTTGACAAAATACAGCATCCTTTCTTGATAAAAACACCCCAAAAGACAGGAATCAAAGGAAACGTTTGCAACATGATAAAGTACATATATGAAAAGCCACAAATAACATTTTACTCAATGGTGAAAGACTAAATCTTACCCGCTGAGATCGGGAACAAGACAAGGATGCCCAGTGTCACCACTGTTATTCACTTTGTGCTAGAAGTTCTACTTACAGCAATTTGGAAACCAAAGAAATAAAAGGCACCCAAATTGGAAAGGAAGAAGTAAAATTTCGCTATTTGCTGATATGATCCTATACCTAGAAAGCCTTGAAAAATCCACAACAAAGCTACTAGAGCTAATAGCTAGTTCAACAAAGTGGTGGAATACAAGAATAATATGCAAAAAGCAGTAGCACTTTTATATACTACTGATGAGCAATCTGAGGGTGAAGTCAGGAAAAAATTCTACTTACAATAGCAACTAAAAGAATCAAATATTTAGGAATAAACTTAACCATGAACATAAAGGACCTGTATTCAGAAAACTACTAAACATTGCTAAAAGAAAACAAACACCTAAATAAATAGAAGGACATTCTGTGTTAATGGATTGGAATACTAAATATCATTAAGATGTCAGTTTTACTTAAACCGATTTACTGAATCAACACATTACCAATAAAATTTCAACAATTCAGAAATAGACCCTCACATCTACAATCAAGTGATTTTTGACAAGGTTGTTAAGCCCACCCAACTGGACCCAAACAGTCTACTCAACAAATTTTGCTGGGAGAACTGGATGACCATATCCAAAAGAAAGAAAGGGGACCCGTATCTCACACCTTGTGGCAGTTTGAGATTATTTTATGAATCCCAAAAAGAGAAAGATTATGTTTATAAACTAATCTAGTCTTCTGACTGTGATGCCCTTTGATTCCATTAACCTCAGCTGAGGTGTCTTTGATTAGATTACCTATTAAGATTAGGGCTTTTGGGCAGCGGACTTGGCCCAGTGGTTAGGGCGTCTGTCTACCATATGGGAGGTCCACAGTTCAAACCCTGGGCCTCCTTGACCCGGATGGAGCTGGCCCATGCACAGTGCTGTTGTGCACAAGGAGTGCCCTGCCATGCAGGGGTGTCCCCACGTAGGGGAGCCCCACGTGCAAGGAGTGAGCCCCGTTAGGAGAGCTGCTGAGTGCGAAAGAAAGTGCAGCCTGCCCAGGAATGGTGCTGCACACATGGAGAGCTGACACAACAAGGTGACACAAGAAAAGAAACACAGATTCCCATGCTGCTGACAACAGAAGTGGACAAAGAAGACGCAGCAAATAGACACAGAGAACAGACAACTGGGGGGGGAGGGGAAGGGGAGAGAAATAAATAAAAATCTTTTTAAAAAAAGATAATACTTTTAAAAAAAAATTAGGGCTTTTGATTCAATTTTGACCAGGCTGAATCCCTGCCCCCTTGATGGGTCTGAATAAAGAGACACTCACAAGACACACAGAAGGAGAGTGTGCTATCATTTTTGATCCTGCCATGTAACAGAAAGAAGAAAGCTAGAGCCACTGGGACCCCAGGGAGAGATGAGCCATTCACCTGATAATTTGCTGCTGACATTGGGAAGAGAGCAGAATAGCTGAGACTGATATAGAAGGTCTGGAAAGAAATGAGCCCCATGCCAGGAAGAGAGTACTACAGAATGGCTTGAGCATGAAGCCTCAAGAGATGGGGCCCATGGAGCTCAGGAGGAAGAGGAAGCCTAGGGGGAAGGAGAGACCAGGAAGAGATCACCTGTCATCTTGCTTAAACACGTGGAAGCTGACTTTGGTGAGAGGGAACCTCTTATGGTTCCTTGAGACTTTTTACAGTCTTGGAACTGTAAATTTTTACTCCAAATATCTTTGATAAAAGCAACTGATTTCTGGTACTTTACTTCAGCACCCCTTTGGTCAACTAACACAAATCTTATACAAAAATTAACTGAAATCATTCAAGAACTTGAATATAAAAACTAGAAGAAAATGTAGGAAAACACCTTCAAGATCTTATGGTTGGTGATGGTTTCTTAAACTCTACAACCAAAGCAGGAGCAATGAAAGAAAAAATAGATAAGCAGGCCCTACTCAAAATTAAGCACTTTTTGTGGTAAGAGGAGGGATGTGGTATATGGGAATCACCTATATATTTTTTAAAGATTTATTTATTTCTCTCCCCTCCCCCCCACCCTCGTTGTATGTTCTCTGTGTCTGTTTGCTGCATCTTCTTTGTCCACTTGTTGTTGTCAGTGGCATGGGAATCTGTGTTTCTTTTTGTTGCATCATCTTGTGTCAGCTCTCCGTGTGTGCGGCACCATTCCTGGGCAGACTGCACTTTCTTTCGCACTGGGTGGCTCTCCTTACAGGGCACACTCCTCGTGCATGGGGCTCCCCTATGCGGGAGACACCCCTGCATGGCACGGCACTCCTTGTGCGCATCAGCACTGCGCATGGGCCAGCTCCACACGGGTCAAGGAGGCCCAGGGTTTGAACCACGGACCTCCCATGTGGTAGACGCACTTCCTAACCACTGGGCCAAGTCCGCCATCCACCTGTATTTTTTATATAAACAATTATGTAATCCAAAGCTTATTTAGTAATAATAAATTCAACACTTTGTCCTTCAAATGACTTTGTCAGGAAGGTGAAAAGGCAGCCTACTCAATAGGAGAAAATATTTGGAAACCACATATCCAATAAGGGTTTGATATCCATGTTATATAAAGAAATCATATAGCTCAATGATAAAAAGATAAGCAATTCAATTAAAAAAATGAACAAAAGACCCGAATAGACATTTTCCAAAGAAAAAACACAAGTGGCCAAAAAAGCACTTGATGTTGAAAAGATGTTCAACATCACTAGCTATTAGGAAAATGTAGGGAAGTGGACTTGGCCCAGTGGTTAGGGCATCCGTCTACAACATGAGAGATACGTGGTTCAAACCCTGGGCCTCCTTGACCTGTATGGAGCTGGCCCATGTGCAGTACTGATGCATGCAAGGAGTGCCCTGCCATGCAGGGGTGTCCCCTGCATAGGGCAGCCCCACGCACAAGGAGTGCACCCTGTAAGGAGAGCCGCCCAGTGTGAAAGAAATTTCAGCCTGCCCAGGAATGGTGCCGCACACACGGAGAGCTGACACAACAAGATGACATAACAAAAAGAGACACAGATTCCCGTGCCACTGACAACAACAGAAGCAGACAAAAGAACACGCAGCAAATGGACACAGAACAGATAACCGGGGTGGGGAGGGGGAAGGGGAGAAAAATAATACATAAAATAAATCTTTTAAAAAAGGAAAATGTAGATCAAAACTACAGTGAAATATCATATCACATCTTATAGAATGGCCATTATTTAAAGACCAGAAAAGTGCTTTGTATTAGTCAGCTGAAGAGGCATTGATGCAAAGTGCAAGAAATCTGTTGGCTTTTATAAAGAATATTTATTTGGGGGAAAAGTTAACAGGTACAAGGCCCTAAAGAGTCCAACTCAACGCTGCTTTCTCATCAAAGTCAGTTGCCACATGTTGAAGCAAGATAATGGGTGATCTCTGCCTGGTCTCTCCTTCCTTCTTCCTCTTAAGGCTCTATGGGCCCAGCTTCTTCCAATCTCAGCTGTAAGCTGGCATAGGGCTGGTCTCTCAGGGCTTTCTGTATCAATCTGGCATAGGGCTCATTTCTTTCCAGACTTTATTCAGCTGCTCAGCTGCCCAGCTGCAAACTATCAGGTGAATGGTTCATCTTTCCCTGGGGATCCAGGATCAAAACTGACAAAGTTCTCTTTTCATCCATGTTTATGGAGCTCTCTCTCTTCCCGTGTTTTCTTCTGTGTGACTTTCTGAGTGAGTGTCCTTTCATAGCAACCCACTAAGGGGGTGGAGACTCAACCAGAGTTGTGCCCTACTGGCATGGTCGAATCAAAGCCTTACTCTTAACATAATTTAACCAAAGACAACTCAGCTGAATCTAATACATTCAAAGGGTATCACACCCAGAGGAACAGACATGTTTACAAACAATCTTTCTTTCAGGGATTCATAAATAATCTCAAACTGCAAAAGACTTCCAGGAAGATGGCAGGCTAGAAAGACACAGAACTCTCTTCTCTTCCCAGAAAAATAGCTTGAGGACAGGAAAGAAATAGTCTGGAAAAAAGTGTCCTAGGGTTTAGGGCACCAGGGAAGCCTGGACATTGCCCAGAAAAGAGAGACTAAGGAAAAGAATCATGACAGCAAAACTGTGAGTTCAAAGCAGCAGCTGCTACTGCCCACACACTCCCCCACACTACTGACACTTGAATTCTCAGGCCTCAGGGCCAGCAACTATAAGAATCCACCTTCCCAAGAAAGGGGAGGGAAAGGGACAAAGGCTAAGGGTGACTCAGTTTTTGACACACAAATTTGGTCTGCCTAGTCCCACAAGCCCTTCCAGGCCAGGTGGTGCCAACACTCTTGTTTGCCTTGGGAGCCAGCTCAGAACTAAAGAGATCTGGTACTAATAGATCCAACTCTCTCAATCTCCCCCTCTACTCTCTGGAACTGGTTGTTGGGGATGCAGAGTGGAGTGGAATTATTTCCTACCTGGGAAAAGGGATGGGGCTGCCAGCAAAGGTTGGAGAACTGCTCTGAGAAAGTTTGAAATATGAGGCTCTTAGCCTCCAGACAGGAACCTCTATCACATTGATCCTGTCTGTGTTTAAGCAACCACACTGTGACTAGGCATTGAACTGAGAGGGCTGCCAAAAATCACCATCTGCTGGCAGACCAAGTAAGTGGACATGAGGAAATTAATAGTAAATAAGTAGGAGAGGATTTTTCCAGCTTTTATAACCTCCCTCCCCAAAGCCCTAGGAAGTGGGTCTGCAACCAATTACTGGGTCCAGAGCCCAGTTTTGAGCAACTAACAAGGACAGTCCTAAAGACCCAGAACACATTGAAACAAGAATTAAAGAAGAGCAGTAAGACACAGCCACCTGCCACTAAATCCCTATGAAAGAGAGAGAAATTGATTATCTGAGTAAATACACCATTCTAATCAGATGTCTAAATATCAGCAAAAAATTATGAGCTGGGAAGCAGCTGTGGCTCAATCAGTTCTGCTCCTGTCTACCATTTGGGAGGCCCTGGGTTTGCATCCCAGGGCCTCCTTGTGAAGGCAGGCTCACCAGCCATGGAGTGCAGCTGGCCCACAAGCACCATGGAGTGCCAACTCAGCAAGGTGATGCAACAACAAAAAAAGGGAAACAAGCAAAAAAAGGCAGAAGAATGCACAGTGAATGGACACAGAGAGCAGACAGCAAGCGTGCCACAAGAGGGGGGGAAATAAAGAAAAATAAATACAGGCACAGAATAATGCACTGTGAATGGACACAGAAAGCTGATATCAAGAAAAAAGCCACAAGAGGGAGGGTAAAAAAAATTATGAGCCATACTAAGAAAATGGAGGACATGGCCTGAGAAAAAGGATATATCAAAGCTGCAGGAGAGATGCAGGATTTGAGACAATGAGATGCACATGAATTTCCAACATCAAATTTAATGAGTTGAAAGACAATATGGATAAATAGATAAAAGACATCAAGAAGACATTGAGTGAGCACAAAGAAGAATTTGAAAACCTAAATAGAAAAGTAACAGAGCTCATCTGAATGAAAGTCATGATAGGTGAGATCAAAAGCACATTAGAGGCACACAACAGCAGACTTGAAATGATAGAAGAAAGAATAAGTTATACCAAAGACACAACAGCTGAAGTTGCACAGAGAAAAGAACAGAGAGAATAAAGAATGGAAAAAAATGAGCAGGGGCTCAGGGAGTTGAATAATAACATGGAATGCAGCAGGATACCTGTCATGGAAGTTCCAGACAGAGAAGAAAAGGAAAAAGGGGCTAAAATAGTATTTGAGAAAATAACAGATGAAAATTTCTCAACTCTCATGAAAGAAAAGAACTTACATGCCCAAGAAGTTCAGAGTACCCCAACCAGAATAAATATGTACCCCAACCTACTCAAAGACATATACTACTCAGAATGTCAAAGGTCAAAGGTAAAGAGAAAATTCTGAGAGCAGCAACAGAGAAGCAAACTGTCACATACAAGGGATGCCCAGTAAGACTTAGTGTGGATTTCTCATCAGAAACCATGGGTACAAGACAGTGGTATGATAAAATTAGGATACTGAAAGAGAAAAACTACTAGCCAAGAATTCTTTATCCAGCAAAATTGTACTTCAAATATGAAGGTGAGTTTAAAACATTCACAGACAAGCAGAAACTAAGAGAAAATATTAAAGGAAGTCTTAGAGCCTGAAAGAAAAAGACAGGAGAGAGAGGCTTGGAGGAGGAGAGTATAGAACAAAGAATAGCAGAAAGGATAACCAAGAGTAAAAAAACAGATGAAAATAAGATATGACATATGAAAACCAAAGAATAAAATGGTGGAAATATATAATACATTTACAGTAATATTGAATGTGAACCAATTAAACTTCCCAATCAAAGCATATAGGCTGACAGAATGGATTTTTTAAAATAAGAGCCATCTATATAGTTTCTACAAGAGACTTGCCTTAGACCCAAGGATACAAACCAGTTGAAAGTGAAAGGTTAAAAAAAGATACTCCACACAAACACTGACCAAAAAGAGCAAGAGTAGCTATACTAATACCAGACAAAACAGACTTTAATGAAATAAGTGATAAGACATACAGAAGGCCCATATATATTAATAAAATGGACAATCCATCAGGAAGAAAAAACTGTCATATATATCTATGCACCTAACCAAGGTGCCCCAAAATACATGAAGCAAACTGGCAAAACTGAAAGGAGAAATAGACATCTCTACAATAATCTTTGGAGACATCAACACACTACTCACATAATTAGATGGAACAATTAGAAGATCAACAAGGAAAAAGAAAACTTGAACAATATGATAAATGAGTTAGACCTAATAGAACTATACAGAACAATGCACCCCAAATCAGTGGGTTATACATTCTTCTCAAGTGCTCAAGGAGCTTTCTCCAGGATAGACCATGTTAGGTGACAAAGGAGATCTCAATAAATATGAAAAGTTTGAAATTATGCAAAACACTTGCACATATAATCCAACAGCATATCAAAAGACTTATCCATCATGACCAAGTGGGTTTTATCCTGGTATGCAAGGCTGGTTCAACATAAGAAAAGCAATTAATGTATTACACTATATTAACAAAATTGAAGGGGAGAAATCACATGATCATCTTAATTAATGAAGAAAAAGGTTTTAGACAAAATCCACCATCCTTTCTTGATAAAACACTTCAAAAGATAGGAATAGAAGACATATTCCTCAATATGATAAAAAGGCATAAATGAAAAACCCACAGCCACCATTGTACTCAATGGGGAAAGGTTGAAAGCTTGTCCTCTAAGATGGGGATCAAGACAAGGATGCCGACTGTCACCATTGTTACGCAACATTGTAGTAGAAGTTCTAGCTAAAGCAATTAGACAAGAAAAAAATTTAAAAGCATCCAAATTTGAAAAGAAGAAGTAAAACTCTCACTATTTGCAGATGACTGAATCCTATATTTAGAAAATTCTGAAATGTCTATGGCAAAGCTACTTGAGCTAATAAACAAATTCAGCAAAATTTCAGGATAAAAAATCAACATGCAAAAATCAGTAGTGTTTATGTACATGAGTATTGAACAACCTGAGGAGGAAATTAGGGGGAAAATTCCATTTACAATAGCAACAAAAAAGTCTCAAGTACCTAGAAATCAATTTATCCAAAGAAATACAAGACTAGGTATGCAGAAAACTACAAAAACAATGCTAAAAATTTTTTAAAAGACCTAAACAAATGGAAAGACATTCCATGTGCATGGACTGGAAGACTAACTATTGTTAAGATATCAATCCAATCCAAAGTGATTTATAGATTCAATACAATACCAATCAAAATTCCAATAGCCTACTTAACATTAATAGTAAAGGCAATTACCAAATTCATTTGGAAGGGGAAGTGCACCTGCATAATCAAAAGTGATCTAAAATGAAGAACAACGTGGGAGGAATTTCACTGCCTGGCTTTCATACATACTATAAAGCTACAGTAATCAAAACAGCATGGTATTGGCAGAAAGATAGATGCATCAATCAGTGGAATAAAATTGAAAGTCCAAAAATAAACCCTCACCTCTAGGGCCAACTGGTTTTTGACAAACTTACCAAAGTCATGTTAATGGGATAAAACAGTCTCTCCAACAAATGGGGCTGGGAGAACTGGATATCCATAACCAAAAGAATGAAAGAGGACCCCTATCTCAGTCCCTATACAACATCAACTCAAAGTGGGTCAAAGACCTAAATGTAAAAGCCAGGACCATAGAACTACTAGAAGAAAATTTTGGGAACCATCTTAAAGACCTTGTGGTAGGTGGTGGTTTCTTGGACCTTACACCCAAAGCACAAGCACCAAAAGAAAAAATAGATGAATGGGACCTTCTCAAAGTTAAACACTTTTGCACTTCACAGTACTTTGTCAAAAGGGTGAAAAGGCAGCCAACTTAATGGGAGAAAATATTTGGAAATCAAATATCTGATAAGGGTTTGAAATTCATGCTAGATAGGGAGATGCTACAACTCAAAAATGAAAAGACAAATGACCTGATTAAAAAATGTGCAAAGGACTTAATAGGCATTTGGCCAAAGAAGAAATACAAATGGCAAAAAAACATATGGAAAATATTCATCACTAGCAATTAAGGAAATGCAAATCAAAACTACAAGGAGATATCATTTCACACCTATCAGAATTGCCGTTATTAAAAAGACAGAGAACTACAGTGTTGGAGAGAATGTGGAGAGATAGGAAAAGTTATTCACTGTTGGTGGGAATTTGGAATGGTACAGTCACTGTGGAGGACTGTTTGGCAGTTACTAAAGTTGAATATATACTTGCCATGGGACATGGCAATACCACTACTGGGTATATACCCAGATGAACTGAGAGCAGTGACAAGAACAGACATCTGCACACTGATGTTCATAGCAGCATTATTCACAACTGCCAAAAGAAGGAAACAACCCAGGTATCTATCTATCAACCAGTGAATGGATAAACCAACTGTGGTGTATACACACAATGGAATATTATGCAGCTGTAAGAAGAAATGAAGTCATAAAGTGTATGACAGCATGGGTGATCCTTGAGGACATTAATGTTGAGTGAAGTAAGCCATGCACAAAAGTACAAATACTGTATGATTGTCCTACTATGAACTAAATATATTGTGTAATTTCTTGGAGTTAATAATTTGAATATGGGTCACTAGAAAATAGAATGCCATTAGAGAATGGAGAGCTGAGGAGTAACTTGTGTAGAATTGGTAAAAAGGATATGTGTTAATCTATGGAAATGAATAGAAAACATGAAAGCCCAACATAATGTCTGTAACTAGCAGTACAGTTATGTGGGTATGAAAGAGCTTGAAAGGAAAAGTCTGAGCTCATGTATATTACTAAAAGGAAAGTTAAAAAATGTGACATGGAACTGTGCAGCATAGTAAATCATGTGAAATATGAATATGGGTAAAATTGCATATATAAGACTGTTTTTCTTTGAAATTAAACAAAAGTATGTTAACACTAAAAGATGTTAATATCAGGGAAGTGGATTTGGCTCGACTGATAGAGCATCCGCCTTCCACATAGAAGGTCCAGGGTTCAAACGCAGGGCCTCCTGACCCATGTGGTGAGCTGGCCCATGTGCAGTGCTGATGCACACAAAGAGTACTGTGCCACTCAGGGGTGTCCCCCACATAGGGGAGCCCCACATGCAAGGAGTGCACCCCTCAAGAGAGCCACCATGTGCAAGAAAAGCAGAGCCTGCCCAGGAGTGGCACCGCACACACGGAGAGCTGATGCAGCAAGATGATGCAACAAAAAAGAGACACAGTATCCCGGTGCCACTGACAGGAATGCAGACGGACACAGAAGAACATGCAGCGAATGGACACAGAGAGCAGACAATGGGAGGGGAGGGGAGAGAAATAAATAATCTTTTTTAATAAAAGATGTTAATATCAGTCAAAAAATTATGCAAAGTGAAAGAAACCAGACACGAAGTACTACATATTGTAAGATTCCATATATATAAAATGTAAATATAAATCAATTTTTAAAGATGAAGTAAAATGGTGATTATTTGGGCAGGGGAATGGCTGCTAAGGGGTGTGGAATTCTTCTTTTTGGAGTAATGAAATTGTTCTAAAATGCTTTGTGGTTATGAATGCACAACATTGTGATTATACTAAAAGCCATTGATTATGTATATTTTGGATAGATCCTATGGTATATGAATATATCTCAATAAAACTGCTTAGTAAATAAATAAATAATTGTGGAAGAATAGCCAGAAATAGCAGCTATGAACAGCAGGGGAAGCATAAAGAGATTGAGGCATGAAGAATTTTCTTGTTGGTTGATTTATCATTATTATTGTTGTTGAGATGATGAGGTGATGAATACACAACTATGTGATTATACCAAATACCATTGATTGTACACTTTGGATGGATTGTACAAAGCATGGGACATATAATACAGTGCCTCGTGGTGGGTGATGGACTATGGTTAACAGTCCAAATATGAGAATGTTCTCTCATGGACTATAACAAATATACAATACTGGTTCATGGTGTTAATGATAGGGTGGTTTATGGGGAAATACACCAAATGTAAGTCATGGACTATAGTTAACAGTTATATTTTTGATGATTTCTTTCATCATTTTTAACAAACGTTCCACAGCAATGCAAGGTTTTGGTGGTGGTGTGATGTATGGGGGTCCTGTGTGTTATACATAGTTGTTTTGTAAACTCAAAAATCCTCTAATAAAAATAAAATTACATAGTGAACCCAGAAATGGATGAGAATTTTTGGGGGGTAATAGTACAAATATAAGAATGTCCTTCTATGAACTAGAACAAATGTACATCATTATTGCAAGGTGGGAAGAATGTGGAGAAGTATGGGAAATATACAATTAATGTAACCTATGGACTACAGTCAGCAGTAATACTGTAATATTTTTGCATCAATGCCAAAGATGTACTGTGTTAATGATAGTGGGGTGTGGAAAAAATATACCAAATGTACAGTATAAACCATAGTTAGTGGTAATAGTCTGATGATGTTATTTAATAATTTGTAACAAATGTTTCACAGCTGTGTAGTGTGTTGGTGGAGGGGTGTTGTAGGGGAATTCCACACATGTGCTTGATTGTTTTGTAAGTTCACAACTTCTCAAATAAAAATATATGTTTTAAAAACTCAAAAAATAAAATAAAATTTAAAAAAATTTTTTTTTAATTTTAAAAATTTTCCCAGATAAGGAAAACTGAGGGCATTCATCACTAGACCTGCCCTACAAAGCAATGCTAAAAGGAGTTTCTTCAGACTGAAACAAAAGGACACTACCCAGTTGTTTAAAGCCACCTAAAGAAATAAAGATCTCACATAAAGGCAAACATTTGGGTAATTATAAATGCCAGTACTGGGAAACGGACTTGGCCCAGTGGTTAGGGCATCCGTCTACCACATGGGAGGTCCGCAGCTCAAACCCCGGGCCTCCTTGACCCGTGTGCAGCTGGCCCATGCACAGTGCTGATGCGCGCAAGGAGTGCCCTACCACGCAGGGGTGTCACCCACGTAGGGATGTCCCCTGCGTAGGGAAGCCCCACGCACAAGGAGTGCACCCCGTAAGGAGAGCAGCCCAGCGCGAAAGAAAGTGCAGCCTGCCCGGGAATGGCACCGCCCACACTTCCCGTGCCGCTGATGACAACAGAAGCGGGCAAAGAAACAAGACACAGCAAATAGACACAGAGAACAGACAACCGGGGCGGGGGGGAGTTAAATAAATGAATAAATAAATCTTTTTTAAAAAAAAGAATACCTATTCTCTAAAAAAAAAAAAATGCCAGTACTATTGTATTATCTTTTTTGTATATAACTCCACTTCTTCCTACAGTTGCTAATGCAAATATACAAAAATTAATGATAAACCTATGGTTTCGTACATACAATGTACAAAGATATAACTGGTAACAACCATAAAAAAGTGGGGGTGTTTCCAATTTTGGCCATTATCAGAAAGCTACTATTAATATTCTTATAGAAGTTCTTTTTGTACATATGTCTTTACCTATCTGTTAAATACCTAGGAGTGGAATTGATGTGCCATAGAATAGGTGGTATTTATTTTCATAAGAAACTGCCAGACCATTCTCCAAAGTGGCTGTATCATTTTATACTTCCACCAAAATCTATGAGAGTTTTGGTTGCTTCACATTCTCATTCGTTTTTGATAGGAACCCCTAATGTCAGTATTTTTAAGTTCAGGATTCCTATTTTGGATGAAGAGGAAACTGGACAAATACAGAAAACTTTCAGGGTCAAAGCCTTCATATTGCTGCTGAGGTAACCCTCACACTAATTAACCCACACTCTCTTGAACTCGAATATTCTAGCAAAATAACTACCTTAAGAATAACTCTAACACAGCTAATGGACACAGAGAGCAGACAGCGAGTGCGAAACAATGCGGGGTGAGTGGGAATAAATAAAAATTAAAAAAAAAAAGAATAGCTCTAGGCAGCAGATGTGGCTAAAGCGGCTGAGTGCCTGCTTCCCACAGGGGAGGTCCGAGATCCAGTTCCCAGTACCTTCTAAAAACCAAACAAAAACACAAACAACAAGCAAACAGATGAGAAAACCAGCTTACGGTAACTGATATGGGTCAGTGGTAGGCGCTGGCTTCCCACATACAAGGTGCATGTTCAATTCAGTCCCAGGCACTGGTCCCTCAAAAAAAAATAGCTTTAAATTTCTGCTTTTTGGAGCTATGGCAATGTTTAAGTATAGCATAAGTTTTATCAATATTGTGTTTTACAATTAGTCCAGGTAAGGAAAAGCACCTATATCCCTCTCTTCTCATTTCCAAAGGTATACATCAAAAAGAGAATGGATAAATAAACTTCACTATATGAATAAAATAGAACACTAATAAGCAATAAAAAGGAAGTTAATTGAATGAATCTCAAAAGCATTATGCTGAATGAAAATACTTTAAACAAAAGAATATCTGTATATGATTCCATTTGCCTCAAGGAAATGATTGATTGGGAAGGGGTATAGGGTGTTTTCCTGGATGATGGTTATGTTCTATAATATGATAGAAGTTTGTGTTACACAGGTGTATGATTTTGTCAAAACTCATCAAATGGTAGAGTTAACCTTTATGTATTTTGTTATTCATTTACCTTGAAAAACAGAACTGGAAACAGCTATCGAATTCTAATATCATGCATGATGAAGCATTTAGTGGTAAAGACTGATGCCTGCATGTTATTTTGAAGTGCACCAAAAAGAGATGTAATGAATATGCCACAATGATGAAAGAGGTTTTTGATATGGGAGGAGTAGAGGGGGTGGGGGTGGTATATAGGAACCTCTTATATTTTTAATGTAACGTTTTTTGTGATCTATGTATCTTTAAAAAGAAAGACAATAAAAATGTAAAAAAAGATATACGACAGGAGGGATGGATTGATATGTGGTAAAAGTAAGTATAGCAAAAGTTTAATTACAGATTTAGGTGATGGGTAAATAGATATTCAATGTACAATTCTTTTTAACATTTATGTATGTATGAAATTTTCTTAATAAAATGTTGGAAAAGTGAAAAAATTTAGGAGATTAAGAAATATAGGAAAAGTGTTTGTGTATGTTTTTGAAGTCAAGTTGGTATCAAAGAAATATGATTGCTATATTTTAAGGATGCTAAATTTTAACCCCATGATAACCACAAGAAAATATTTGAAAAAATGAAATGAGAAGACACTCAATATGGTACAACAGAAAATATCAAATGAATATTAAAGTAGGCATTAACGGAAGAATTGGGGAACAAAAATGGTGTAAGATGTACAAAGATTAGATAGCAAAATGGCAGAAGAAAGTCCTGCATTATTAGTAGTGACTTTATTTTTTAAATTAATTTATTTCTTTTAAAGAAACTTAAGATTACATAAATGTTACATAAAAAATATAGGGGATTCCCATATGCCCCACTGTCTCCTCCTCCCACACTTTCCCACATTAACAACATCCTTCATTAGTGTGGTACATTTGTTACAATTGATCAACACGTGTTGAAGCATGACCACCAGCCATGGATTATAGTTTACATTATAATTTACACTCTATCTCGCACAATTTTGTAAGCTGTGGCAAAATATATAATGACCTATATCTGTCATTGCAACATCATGCAGGACAATTCCAATGTCCTGAAAATGCCCCCATATTACACCTATTTTTCAACCTTCCTCCCTTCAGAACATCCAGTGGCCACTGCCTCCACATCAATGATCAAAGGTCCTCCATCACTAGAATAGCAATGTCTATAGTAGAATAATAATCAGTCTAATTTAGTCCATTGTTCATTCCCCAATCCTGAGGACTTGGGGATGGTGATGCCCTCTCTGCCTCTAATTGAGGGGGACTTAGATCCCATGGGGCAGATGGATAGAAATATCTTAATTGCAGCTGCAGACTCTATCGGTTCCTTGGGATGTGTGTTGTCCATCATCATTATCTTGTTAGTTGTCCTGGGTGAGTGCAATAATCTGGAGAGCAGGTGATGAAACTGCTGAGATTCAGGGCCCAAGTGGAACATGGATGGACCAAAGATTTCAGTCTCTTGGACATACACCTATCAAGTATAGTAGAAGGGTAAAAGAGCCAAGTGTAGGGAAATCACAAATGAGTGCAACTCTGTCACACTGGGGAGCATGATTCCAAGGTAAGGTCCACTGGGAGGGTGCCAAACTCCTGAGCTGTCTGCCCTGCCTGTAGTGTCTGGATGTTGCTAGAGGCCTCAGGAGTCCTGCTATTTGAGGTAATATTTACTGTAGCAGCCAATGAGATCCTGCTGAGACATGCATAAGAGTAACCTCTGGAATGACCTCCCAACACCGTTTTAAATCACTTAGCCGTAAGAACTCATTTGTATATAGAGTTTCCCCCTTTTGGTCAAGGTCTTTTTCCAGGTGTATTGCTAGTGGGCACTTGGTAATAATCCTTTGGTGCCAAGGAGGCTCATCCCCAGGAGTCATAGCCCTTGCCGGGGTGGGGGATGTGGGTTTATACACTGAGTTTGGTGAGAGAGGCCAAATTTGAGCAACAAGAAGGCTTCAGGAGGTACTCTTAGGCAACCTATAATACTAGACTAAGTTTCAATTTCAGAAGAAAAGGTTCATAAGTACAATCATAAATATCAAGGGCCTGGCACAATGGTCCATCCTCCTTCACTAGGCACTGCCCCTGTACCCAGGGGATTCTTGCTGTCCCATGAGAGAATGTAGCAGAACTCCTGTATTAGTCAGCCAAAGGGGTGCTGATGCAAAATACCAAGAAACTGGTTGGTTTTTATAAAGGTTATTTATTTGAGGTAGGAAATTACAGATACCAGGCCATAAAGCATAAGTTACTTCCCTTACCAAAGTCTTTTCATGTGTTGGAGCAAGATGGCTGCCAATGTCTGTGAGGGTTCAGGCTTCCTGGGTTCCTCCTTTTCAGGGTCTTGCTTCTCTATGGGTTCAGGGTTCCTCTATTCCCAGGACTTGCTTCTTTGTAGGCTTAGGGTTCCTCTCTTCCTGGGGCTCCAACTTAAGGCTTTCAGCATCATATTCCAACATCAAAACTCCAACATCAAAAACCCTCAACTCTGTCCTTTGCCATGCCTTTTATCTGTGAGCCCCACCCACTGAGGGGTGGGGACTCAATGCCCTAATGATGTGGCCCAATCAAAGCCCTAATCACAACTTAATCATGCCCAGGTACAGACCAGATTATAAATATAATCCAATATCTATTTTTGGAATCCATAACCATATCCAAAACTGCTACAACTCCTCAGGATGGGAATTCAATATTCTTTTGGTTATTGTGTGGATCTCCACCTACCCATGAATACTTGAGCCATTCATATGCCTTAGAGGCATGCCCCAGGTGAACCCCTTCCCATGCATTCCCCCATCACCAACATCCTGCACCAATATTACTCCCTACTACAGTTTTGATCTTTCTGTGATCCAACACCTCTCCTAAGATAAAGCCCAGAAAATAACCAAATAAATTTAAAAAGAAAATGAAACAAAAATGATAGTTTTAAAGGTAGCATATAAAATACAAAATTTAAAAAAAAATTTTAGGCATTATGTCTTTCATCACTGTAAGATCTGTTGTTGTGTATGTACAGTGATATTTTCTTCCATATATTCCTCCAATATCTTTTTTTTTTCATTTTAATTTCAAAGAAGCTTTAAGTTACAGAAAAGTCACATAGAGAATTTAGGGATTTCCCATATAACCAAAGCCTTTCCCCTTTCCCTTCTCCCCTATTAATAATATTTTACATGTGGATGGTATATTTGTTACAATCGATGTACAAATATTGAAGCATTGCTACTAACCGTGGTCAAGGGTTTACATTATGATTTATACTTGGGCGATACACTTTTATAAATTTTGACAAACTTTAAAATGGCCTGTTTTAAAGTTTGCATGATTATTGCAAGATCATGCAGAACATTTTTATTTATGCCCTAAAAATGCCATATGTTCCATCTATTTTTTCTTCCCTCCCCTTCCCCTCCACACCTATGGAAACCACTATGTTTCACTTTTTTAATAATAAGATTCATAGTTACTTGCAATAATATTGAGGATCAACATACTGGTTTGTTTCTTTTATTAGGCACTATCTATGTTCTCAAGAGACTCTTGCACCTCTATTGGAGAACATAGCAATACTCCCCAGGATCACAGTTTAATGTTTTTCTTGTTTACTGTGTGTGTCTGCACACACTAGGACAAGATGAACTCATATATTCCACAGACGACTGCCCCAGGTGCACCCTACCCTGTGTGCACCTCCCACACCCAACACCCTACACCAGTAATCCTCCCCTGTCATATTTGCCAAAAGAGCATCCCCAACATTGTAGTTTTACCCACAGACCTGCAAATCCAGAGAGTTCACCTGCTCCTTCCCCCAACCTTTCCCCCAGTTCCATGGAGAGTCCAACCCAACTCCCCTTCCCTAGCCCCTCAGAGATCAGCCCTGCCAAATGCAACAGCATCACTGCACCACTGTCATGCCCATCCACTGCACAACTACACCTTCCCATCTTATTTTAGATTTTGCCCATATGGGCATTCGATCTCAATCTTCTACTGCCTTTCTGTCTCCTGTAAACATATCTTCCTGACTCTATCTCTGTGAGTCTGCTCAATTTGCTTAATTCAGATCAGTGAGGTTGTGTAGTATTTGTCCTTCAATGCCTGGCTTACTTTGCTCAACATAAGATCTTCAAACAAGTGAGTTTAAATGGCTAAGAGACTTCAAAATGAGTTGGAAGGTCATCAGAGGGGTCACACTTACACACATCTTGGCAGGATCTCAGAGACAGCCAAAGTAGATAGAACCCCAAGTAGTGGTGCTCCTGAGAGCTACAGAGACACCCAGGTCCTATGGTCATGACAGGTGGCTCTGGAGTTCAGTGCCTTGCCAGTGGGCCCTACTTTGGAATTTGTGCTCCCGAGTGCGATGGAGTTGGACTCAGATGTGACCTTTGTACACATGCCTCTTCCGTCACTTTTACAGAACCTGTGGTTGGCACTGGGGTTGGTGCATGCTCAGGAGACTTGAATCTCTGGATTGATTGTGTGCCAGTTGGGCCCTGAGTCTCACCAGTTACAACACCTACTCTCTGGTTCATTGGATTTACCCAGGACAGCTAACAGGGAGGTAGGGATGGTCAACCACCACACCAGGGAACCAAGAGTCTACAACTGCAAGCAGGAGAATTTCATCCATAGGCCATATGGGAATCTAAGCTCCCTCTCAAGGCAGAGGGAGAGTGGACATCGCCATCCCAGGGTCCTCAGGATAGAGGAATAAAAAATGGATTAGAGAGGACTTACTGGTATTCTACTATAGAATTATTGTGACTCTAGCAGTGGAAGAAACTGTAGCATTGACGGGGAGACATTGGCCATGGGAGTTGCTGAGGGCAGGGACAGGGAAGAAGAAGTGTGATATGGGGGCATTTTCAGGACTTGGAGTTGTCCTGAACGATACTGCAGAGACAGATGCAGGACATTACATATATATCCTGCCATAACCCATTGAATGGACTGGGAGAGAATGTAAACTACAATGTAAACTATAATCCATGCTGTGTAGCAGTGCTCCATAATGTATTCATCAAATGCAATGAATGTGCCACATGATGAAAGAGTTTGGTGATGTGGGAGGAGTGGGGGAGTGGGGAGTGGGGGATATGGGATCCTCATATTTTTTAATGTAACATTTTGTATGATCTATGTATCTATAAAATTAATTTTAAAATCGATTAAAATTTAAAAAGGTAAACAGCAAAGTAAAATAAGATCTTCAAGATTCATCCATGTTATCTTGTGTGTTAATACTGCATTCCTTCTTACAGCTGAGTAATATTCCATTGGACATTTGGATTTCTTCCATCTTTTAGCAATGGTGAATAATGCCACTATGAACACTGATGTGCATATATCTGCTCATATTCCTGCTTTGAATTCTTCTGGATATATACCCAGCAAAGGGATTGCTGGATCATATAGCTGTTCTATAGTTAGTTTCCTGAGGAAGCACCTGCTTTGCTAAGGAAGAGGAAGAAACTCTAAATGCTATGCAAAGGCAATTTTTTTCAATCCAATGAGTTTCAAGTCGTATCAAATAATTATAACAGTTGAACAATCACAGAAAAGAAGAGTAATTCGCTAAAGATATAGGAAAGAATATACAAACCCTCACTAAATCGGGGGAAAACTCAATATCTGATTTCTCACATGGCTGGGGAGCCCCTTTGCAGCTAATTAGAGTTCTGATGGGGAAAACAGTCCCAGGCAAAACATTCCCTCCTGGGTGAGGCTCTGACTGGCAGTTTGAGGACCATCCCTTTTAAGGGGTTCTAAACCTCAGAACTCCAATGAGTCTTGCAACTCATGAGAAATGACCTCATCAAAAGTAACTGAATCCATCCTGCAGGCAGGTAGCCATCCCTCCACAGGAGAGACACAGTGTCTCCAGAGGTCTTTTGTTCTATTCTACTTATGGTACACTGAACTGGAACATAAAGGTTTTCAGATTTTAGTTTTACAGGGGATACAAACGGGACGTGCAAATATGTCTGGTATTTAGTTCTTTTATCTTTTTTTATTTCTATTTATTGTAATTTTTTGAAAATACATAGATCACAAAAAATGTTACATTCAAAACTATAATAGGTTCCCATATACCCCACACCCCATCCACCCCCGCTCCTCTCACATCAACAACTCTCACATCAACAACCTCTTTCATCATTGTGGTACATTCACAATTCTAGGCTAAAACAGATTTTTGATTGGAAACTTATGAATTCACAATTCTTTTTTGTTTTTCTTTTTTGTTTTTGTCTTTATTTTTTTAATATTACATTCAAAAAAATATTAGGTCCCCATATACCTCCTACCCATCTCACCCCCCTCCTCCCCCCATAACAATAATCTCCTCCATCGTCATGCGACATTCATTGCATTTGGTGAATACATCTCAGAGCACCGCTGCACCTCATGGTCAATGGTCCACATCATAGCCCACACTCTCCCACAGTCCACCCAGTGGGCCATGGGAGGACATACAATGTCCGGTAACTGTCCCTGCAGCACCACCCAGGACAACTCCAAGTCCCAAAAAAGCCCCACATCTCATCTCTTCCTCCCACTCTCTACCCTCTGCAGCCACCATGGCCACTTTCTCCACACCAATGCCACATTTTCTTCGATTAACTAGTCTCAATAGTTCATGAATAGAATATCAGTAAGTCCACTCTATTCCTCCATCCTGTGGACCTTGGAATGGTTGTGAATTCACAATTCTTAATAACAATTTTCTTATAGTACATCACCACCAAACTGTCCTCCACAATTGGTTGCACTATTCTACATTCCCATGGGTGTATCTCAATGGAGTTTTTATTTGAATTTCCTTAATAAGTGGTGATATTCAGAATTGTTTCATGTGCTTTCTTTCTTTATTTTTTTAATGTTACATTAAAAAAAATATGAGGTCCCCATATACCTCCCACCCCCCTCGCCCCACTCCTTCCCCCATAACAACAACCTCCTCCATCATCATGAGACATTCATTGCATTTGGTGAATACATCTCTGAGCACCGCTGCACCTCATGGGCAATGGTCCATAACCACTAGCATTTCTTCTTTGGAGAAGTGCCTATTCAGATCGCTTGCCCATTATTAAAATGGGGTGTTTGGCTTTTTGAGATGTAGTATCTCTTTACCTTTGCTGGATATTAGGCCCCTATTGGATAGATGATTTCCAAATGTTTTCTTCAATCGAGTAGACTGCCTGTTCACTTTCTTGACAAACTCCTTTGAAGTGCAAAAGTTTTTTATTTTGAGGAGTTCCCATTTATTTATTTTTTTTCTTTTTTTGCTCATGCTTTGGTGCAAAGTTTATGAAACTGTTTCTTACTACAAGATCTTTTAGATGTTTCCTTACACTATCTTTCATGAGATTTATGGTCTTCACTCTTATATTTAGATCTTGGTCCATCTTGAGTTAATTTTTGTATAGGGCATGAGATGGTGATCCTCTCTCATTCTTACAGATATGGGTATCCGATTCTCCAAGCACCCTTTGTTGAAAAGGCCATTCTCTCCTAGTTGGGTGGGCTTGATGGCCTTGTTGAATATCAGTTTACTGTGTATGTGAGAATCTATATCAGAACTCTTAGTTCTGTTCCATTGGTCAGTATGTCTATCCTTGTGTCCAACACCATGCAGTTTTGATCACTGTAGCTTTGTATTAATAGTATGTTTTAAAGTCAGATAGTATGATTCTCCCAATTTCATTTTTCTTTTTCAATATGTCTTTGGCTATTTAGGGCCCTTTGCCCTTCCAAATAAATTTCATAGTTATCTTTTCCAATTCAGTAAAAAATGCTGCACTGATTTTTATTGTTATTGCATTAAATCTCTAAATTAGTTTGGGTAGGATAGATATCTTCATGATGTTTAATCTTCCTGTCCATGAACAGGCAATATTCTTCCATTTATTTGGGCCTCATTTGATTTCCTTTAACAATGTTTTGTAGTTCTTTGTATAGAAATCTTTTAAACATTTAGTTAAGTTTATTCCTAGATATTTCATTCTTTTTGTTGTTATTGTAAATGGTATTTATTCTCAATTTCATCCTCAGACTGCTCATTATTAGTGTACAGAAATGCTACCGATTTTTGTGCATTGATCCTGCCATATCACTGAACTCATTAATAAGCTCTAGGAGCTTTGCTGTCGATTTCCCAAGGCTGTCTATGTATAGGATCATGCCATCTGCAAATAGTGAGTTTTTTACTGCTTCCTTTCCAATTTGGATGCTTTTTATATCTTTTTCTTGCTGAAGTGTTCGAGCAAGTACTTTTAACACAATGTTAAATAAGAGTGGTTACAGTGGGCATCCTTGTCTTGTTCCATATCTTAGAGGGAAATCTTTTAGTATTTCACCATTGGATATCATCTTAGCTGTGGGTTTTTCTTTTTTCTTTTCTGTGTATGTGTGTATATATATAAGCTTTAGATTACATAAATGTTATATAAAAAATATAAGGGATTCCCATATGCCCCACTCTCTCCCATACCTACAGTTTCCCATATTAGCTACATCCTTCATTAGTGTGGTACATTTGTTAAATTTGATGAACACATATATTTTTTAAATATTTCTTTATTTAATTCCCTCCCCTCCCCCGGTTGTCTGTTCTCTGTGTCCATTTGCTGTGTCTTGTTTCTTTGTCCGCTTCTGTTGTCGTCAGCAGCATGAGAAGTGTGGGCGGTGCCATTCCTGGGCAGGCTGCACTTTCCTTCGCACTGGGCGGCTCTCCTTATGGGGGCACTCCTTGCGCGTGGGGCTCCCCTACGCGGGGGACACCCCTGCATGGCAGGGCACTCCTTGTGTGCATCAGCACTGCACATGGGCCAGTTCCACATGGGTCAAGGAGGCCCAGGGTTTGAGCCGCGGACCTCCCATGTGGTAGACGGATGCCCTAACCACTGGGCCAAGTCCGTTTCCCATGATGAGCACATATTGAAGCATTGCTTTTAATCATGGACTACAGCTTCCATTACAGTTTACACTTTATCCCGCACAATTTTGTAAGTCATGACAAAATATGCAAAGGCCTGTATCCATGACTGCAATGTCATGCAGGACAAAATTAATGTCCTGGAAATGCCACCATATTACACCTATTCATCCATCCCCCATCCTTCAGAACCTCTAGTGGCCACTGCCTTTACATCAAAGATAAAAGGTATTTGATTATTTGAATAACAATAAGTGTATAGTGGAATAATAATACATCTACTTTAGTCCATTGTTCATTCCTTGAGGATTTTGATATGGTGATGCCCACTCTGCTTCTAATTGAGAGAGGGCTTAGATGCCATCAGACAGATGGATGGAATTATCTTGCTTGCAATTGAAGATACTCTCTGTTCCATAGGATGGGCTTTGTCCATCACCATCTCCTTTTAGTTGTCCTGGGTGAGTCCAGTGAACTGGAGAATAGGTATTGTAACTCTGCTATGTCAACATCATTTCCCCAGAACTCCTCCAGTTTTTCATATATATTCTCCATCATGTTGAGGAAATTTCTTTTTATTCCTATCTTCTCAAGTGTTTTCATCAAGAAAGGATGATGTATTTTGTCAAATGTTTTTTCTACATCAATAGAGGTGATCATGTGATTTTGTTCTTTTGATCTGTTAATGTGGTGATTTACATTAATTTATTTTCTTATGTTGAACCATCCTTGCATACCAGGGATGAAACCTAGTTGGACATGGTGTATAATTCATTTGATGTCCTGTTGATTACAATTAGCAAGTATTTTGTTAAGGATTTTGGCATCTAGGTTCACTAGAGAGATTGACCTACAATTTTCCTTTCTTGTGGCATCTTTGTGTGGCTTGGTATTGGGCTGATATTGGCATCATAGAATGAGTTAGGCAATGTTCTCTCCACTTCTATTTTTTTTTTTTTTTTTGGAAGATTTTAAACAGGATTGGTGTTAGTTCTTTCTTGAATGTTTGGTATAATTCACACGTAAAGCCATGTGGTTCTGGGCTCTTCTTTGTTGGGAAGTTTTTGATGATTAATTTAATCTTGTTACTTCTGATTGGTCTGTTGAGTTCATCAATTTTTTTCTTTTGTTAATGTATGCTGCTTGTGTGTTTCTAGAAGTTTGTCAATTTCATCTAAGTTACCATTTGTTGGCATACAATTTTCCAAATATCCCCTTATGATGTTCTTTATTTCTGTGGGGTCAATGGTGACATCATCCCCTTCCTCATTTCTTATTTTATGTATTTGCATCTTCTCTCTTTTTTTCTTTGTTAGTCTAGCTAAGGGTTTGTCAATTTTATTATCTCAAAGATCCAGCCTTTGGTTTTGTTTACTTTTTCTTGTGCTTATTTTCAATTTCATTCAGCTTTATTATTTCCTTCTTTCTAGTTGCTTTGGGATTAATTTGTTGTTATTTTTTCAAATTCTTCCAGATGTGCAGTTAGGTCTTTGATTTAATTCTTCCTTTTTTAAATATAAGCATGTGTGGCTATAAATTTCTCTTGAAGCACTGTTTTTGCTGCATCTTATAGATTTAAATACATTGTATTCTCATTTTCATCCATTTCAATGTAGTTACTGATTTATTTTGTAATTTCCTCCTTGACCCACTGATTGAGAGTGTGTTCTTTAACTTCCATATCTTTGTACCTAACCTGGTTCTCTGCCCTTACTGATTTCTAGCTTCATTGCATTGTGGTAAGAGAAATTACATGCATAATTTCAATATTTCTGAATTCATTGAGAGATGTTCTGTGACCTAACATGTTGTCTATCCTAGAAAATGATCCATGTGCACTACAGAAGAATGTATATCCTGCTGTATTTTGGTGTAATGTTCTGTATACATCTCTTAGGTCTAGATCCTCTAATGTATTATTCATGATGTTGATTCTTTTTTTAATCCTCTGTCAAGATGTTCTGCCTAATGGTGATAATGCTGTATTAAAGTTCCACACTGTAATTGTAGAGCCATGTATTTCTCCACTTAGTTTTTCCAATGTTTGCCTCATGTATTTTGAGGCACCCTGGCTAGGTGCATAAATGTTTATGATTGTTCTTTTTCTTGATAGAGTACCCCTTTTATTAAAATATAGTGGCCTTGTTTATCTCTTACAATAGTTTTGCATTTAAAGTCCATTTTGTCCAATATTAGCATAGCTTCTTCCACACTTTTTTGGTTATTGTTTGCATGTAAAATTGTTTTCCAACCATTCATTTTCAATCTCCTTGTGTCCCTGGGTCTAAGGTGAGTTTCTCATAGAAAGCATACAGATGGGTCCTATTTCCTTATCTATTTGGCCAATCTAAGTCTCTTTGTTGGAGAGTTTAATCCATAAACATTCAGTGTTATTACTGTGAAGGAATTACTTACATTAGCCATATTTTCTTTAAGTTTGTGTATATCATATGTTGTTTTTATTTCTCTTTTCACTTATTCTGACTCTCTCCTCCAACTCTCTCTCTCTTATTTTTTCCCTTCAATGTGCAGAATTCCCTTTAGTATGTCTTGGAGGGAATGTTTCTTATTGACAAACTCTCCTAATTTCTGTTTATCTTTGAATATTTTTGACCCTCCCTCATTTTTCTTTTTTCTTTTTATTCATCTCTGTTTGTCTCCCTCATTTTTTAATGCCAACTTTGCTGGACACAAAATTCTTGGCTGCTGAATTTCTTTTTCTTTTAGCACCTTATCTATGGCATACCACTGTCTTCTTGCCTCCAAGGTTTCAGATGAGAAATCAGGAATTAATCTTATCAAGTTTCCCTTGTATGTGATGGATTTCTTTTCTCTTGCTACTTTCAGTATTCTCCCATTGTCTTGAGCATTGGACAATCTCACAACTATGTCTTGGGATAGGCCTGTTAGTTTTATACTGTTTGGGGTGCACTGCATTTCCTGGACATGTATGTCCATGTCCCTCAATAGAGTTGGGAAATTCTCAGCCATTATTTCCTCCAACATGGCTTCTACCACCTTTCCCTTCTCTTCTCCCTGTGGCATGCCTATAATACATATTTTTGTGCATTTCATGTTGTCATTCAAATCCTAATTCCCTGCTGGATGTTTTCTATCTTTTTATCTTTCTATTCAACTGTCTGTTTGATTTCAGGTGTACTGTCTTCAACATCACTAATTCTTTCCTCTGCCTGTTCTTATCTGCTGTTATGTACTTCGTGTATATTTTTTATTTCTTGTATTGTGCCATTCATCACCATCATGTCTGTTATCTTTTTATGTATGTTTATGATTTCTTCATTATGTTCCTCTAGTGTCTCCTTAATACCCTTTATCATTTCCTTCATGTCATTAAGTTGACTGATGATATTTGTTTCAACATCCCTGATTAGTTTTCCATGCTCTGCATCTCCTCCTGTTTTTTAGTTTGTTCATTCAACTGGATCAGTCTTCCTGTTTCTTTGTATAGCTTGTAATTTTTTGTTTGTGTTTAGATTCTGTTTATCTTGATTGGTTTGGTTGGTTAGCTTCTCTTTCTACTTTAGGTTTTTATTCTGCTGTTGTTGTTTTGTCTGAGTGTGGTAAGGTTCCTTTTTGACACTTATTTCTTCTTATTCTATGTCCTGCAGTTGTCTGTGTTCCCTTGAAAAAAAATTATTACCAGAGAAAAGGAAAGAAATAAAAAGAATAAAAATAATAATAGTAATGATAATTTTTTAAAGTTAGAATAAGATCTGTATAAGAGTTAGGAAAATAAATAATAGGAGAAAAAAATTTTTAAGTACATAGGAATAAGAATTTAAAATGATGGAATAGAAAAAATGAAAAAAAGAAAAAGAATAGGATGGATTAAAAGGCCAGAGTGATGAGAAGAGAATAAAAGAGAAAAAGAAAAAAAGAGAGCCTTAAAAATAAAAACAGAAATCCAAACAAAAAAGAAATGGAAATATGAAAGAAAAACAACAGAAAACAGAATATAGAAAAATGATGGAAAGAAAAGAAACAAAGTAGGTAGAAAAATGAGAAAAAGAAATATAAAGGAAAGGGGAAAGAAAACAAACAAGAAAAAGAAAAATAGCAAAAACAAAGAAAAACAACCCAGGAAAAACAGCCTTCCCTCTTCAGGCTGTCAGTGCTCATCAATCAATCACCCTTCAGCATGCCCTCTGCAGGTGATGTACTGATTTTAGTGAATAAAATAAGGGGGGTGGGGTGGGAAATAAACTGATAAAAATTTTAAAAATAAAAAACAGCAGATCCAAGAAAACCTAAAACAAGATAAATATCTGTCTACATGTTCCCTGTCATAAAGTACCAACTGAGTGCCTGATAACCTGGTGGATCATTCTCTGGATCACTTCCCTAAGGAGACCCAGAGGTAGAATGAGGAACCTTGCATACACAAGGTAGGAATTCCTCCGCTGAGCAACACCAGCTCCACAGCTTAAGCAGGCTTCAGAAAGTGTATCTGGCTCTATCCACTCCCATGCCCTCAGGCAGGCTAGGCTCTAACAGGTTGCTAAGACAGGCTGTTTAGATGACTGTCTCTGTTCCCCCTTTACCTTACTCTCTCTCTCCAGTTGGCTGGTTGTGATAGTCTGCCTGATCAGATCTCTCTCCCCTCCCACATGGCAGCTTTAATGCTGTTTGATCAGGGACCCTCCAAAATTCAAAGGCGTCTCAGCTTGCCAAACTCACCAAAAGAAACCATTTTCCACCATCGGTCAGACTCCTTTCCTCCATCCCACTTCATTGGTTGTAGTGAGTCAGGGGCTTTACTGAGAGTATTCACCTTGAGGATTGGGTATAAGTGTCATTTCCAGCCACAGGGGCAAGTCACTCATGGTTTTCCTTTGGCTTCATCAGTCTAGTTCCCTTCTGGATGATGCGTAGCACATTCTCCATCTATAAATCTCCAAAGCAGCTCCCTCGGATAGATTTTTGCCCTTTCTCCTTTTTTTTTTTTTTTTTTTGTGAGGGAGTTGGATTCTGCCTACTTAATTGGATGCTATTTTCCAGCAGTGACTTTAAATGTAAATATATTAAACTTTCCAGTCAAAAGGCAGAGATTGGCAGAATAGGAAAAAATGCATGTCCAAGCTATATGCTGGTAGCAAGAGATTCGCCTTAAATTCAAAGGCACAGTATTTTGAAAGTGAAAGAATGGGAAAAAATATACCATCTGAGTAGTAACTGAAAAGGAGCTGGAGTAGCTATACCATCAGATATAGTAGACCTTAAAAAATAGTGACACGGGACAAAGACAAGCATTATGCATTAATAAAAGTTTGAATTTTTATAAATATAACAATTATAAATATATAAGCACCTAACAGAAGAACCCTAAAATATAGAAAGCAAATACTGACAGATTTGAAGGGAGAAATTGATGGTTCTACATTAACAGTAGAAGAATTTAATGCATCACTCTCAATAATGGATAGGACATCTACACAGAAGATCAATAAGGAAATACAAGACTTGAGTGATACTCTAAACCAACTAGACCCAATAGGCATATATAAAACACTGCACCCCACCCCGAAAAAAAACAAACAGAATACACATTCTTCTCAAGTCCATATGGATCATTCTTAAGGATAGACCATATCTTAGGTCACAAAACAAGGGTCAATAAATTTTAAAATATTGAAATCATATACTGTACATTTCCTGACCTCATGGGGATGAGGCTAGAAATCAATAACAGAAGGAACAATGGAAAATTCACAAATTTGTGGAAATTAAGCAAAAACTCTTAAACAACCAAGGGTTAAAGAGGAAATCAGAATCAAAACTAGGAAATATCTTGGGGCAAATAAAAATACAACATATGAATACTTTTGGGATGCAGCAAAGGCAGTGCTCAGAGGGAAATTTATAGTTCTAACTGCTTACATTTAAAAAGAAGAAAGATTACAAACCAGATATCTAACCTCAAAAGTGGAAGAACTAGAAAAAGAAGAGCAAATTAAACTCAAAACAAGCAGAAGGTAGGAAATTAAAAGGCTAGCGTGGAGATAAATGAAATAGGGAATTTAAAAAAATAGAATCATCAAAACCAAAAGTTGGTTCTTTCAAAAGATCAATAAAATTGACAAACAATTAGCCAAACTGGCACCAAAAAAAAGTTAGGGGATATGAATATCATAAATGAAAAGGGGGACATTATTACCAACACTGCTGAAAAAAATAGGGTATAGGGGAAACAATGAACAACAGTATGCCAATAAATTAAATAACCAAGATGCAGTGGACAAATTCTTAGAAACACACAAGCTACCTAGGAATTTGTCCATTTCATCTAGGTAATTTAATTTACTGACTTACAGCTGTTCATGTGGGAAAATGTAGGAGGGGAAAGGAGTGGGACAGAGGGGAATCCTTTATAATTGTTTATATTATCACTTAAGTAATCTAAAGTTTCTTTTAAAATAAATTAATTTTAAAAATAAAATTAAAAATAAAAAATAGTGATGTACATTTGCTCTAGCTAACAAAGGATACTCTTGCATCTGTACCACCAACCACAATTCTCATCCACCTCTTGCTTTACTGTGCTATTCAGTTCCTAGATTATTCTCTAGCATTCTGTCAATTGGCATTTACAATCTCGACTACCATTTTCAGCCACATCCCCATTTATAAACTAGCTGTTACTATGTGTTACCATCTATTCTGTACATTTCCACACTTTTACAGTAAAGCTAATTAAAACTTCTACATACATTAATCATCATTAGTCCATCTCAGTCTTCCTCTTATCTCCTTTAAGAATACACCACCTACCTCCAGGCCTTGAAGATATTTTCCTACAGTATCTTCTGGGAGTTTTATGGTACTTGCTTTTATTTTAGTTTTTTATCCATTTTGAGTTAATTTTTTGATAAGGTGTGAGATAGGAGTCCTATTCCTTTTTTTTGGCTATGGATATCCAATTCTTTCAGCACCATTTGTTGAATGGACGGATCTGCCTGAGCTGTGTGGGTTTGGCAGTCTAGTCAAAAATCACTTGACAATTTATGGGAGGGTCTGTTTCTGGAATGATGGAACTGTTTTGGTAATGGATAATGACGACAGTAGCACAACATTGTAAACATAGTTAACAGCACTAATAAATATCTGAATGTTTTTAAAAGGGGAAATATTAAGTTGTATATATGGTAACAGAATATATTTTTAATCCGTGGAACTGCACTACACAAACTGAACCCTAAGTTAAAACATGGAGTATAGTTAGTAGTACAATTATTAAGATGTGCTATCACTAATTGCAACAAATATTCCACAGGAATGCAAGGTGTTAATAATAAGCTGGCATATGAGAATCATGTATTATATGCATTATTGTTCTGTAAACTCACAACTTCTCTAATAAAGAAAAAACATAAAACAAAATAGGAAGCAGTGTTTACCAGAAAGCATACATCTAATAGCCATTATCACCAGTGGCAGAACTCGAGGCCAAGCTGGTTCTAGAGTCTGATAATTTTGTCAGTTTTAGTTTTGGTGTACCATTTATTCTTTCAACCTTACCAGAGGACTGAGTATGGTAAGGACAATCTAAGTGTTGATAAATGGAGATGACTTGGCAAAGCTCTTTTTTTGACCAGTGAAATGAGTGCCACAATCACTAAAGAGCTCAAAGGGTACTCCCTAAGTGGGAAATATATTTTCTAACAGTTTCTTAGCTCCTGTAGTTACATCTGCTTTCTGGCAGCAGAACACATCAGTCCATCCAGAGAATATACAAATCATTATCAAAAACAGCAATATTTCATGAATCTGTGTAGTTGAACAAAGTCCACCTACAAATGTTCAAATGGCCCTGTAGGGGATCTTGTTAGAGGTTTCTCCCTTACAAGGTTTATAATGATTAACTGATCACAAGGTTTACAATGGTTAACAGTAACTTGCATTCCCATGACACAGAACAGCCCGCCGTGTGTGCAGCGCCATTCTTGGGCAGGCTGCACTTTCTTTTGCACTGGGCAGCTCTTCTAAGAGAGCACACTCCTCGCGCATGGGGCTCCCCTATGCGGGGGACACCCCTGCGTGGCAGGGCACTCCTTGTGTGCATCAATGCTGTGCATGGGTCAGCTCCACATGGGTCAAGGAGGCCCAGGGTTTGAACCATGGACCTCCCGTGTGGTAAGCGGACACCCTATCCATTGGTCCAGGGCCACTTCCCTCTGCCAATTCTTTTTGACTGGTCTTATAGGGAACTTTATTCAATATACAAAGTTTTGCTGTCAGCTTAATTTGTTGAACTGCTTGCTTGGCATAATGATCAAATGCATTTACCTTGTCTTCTGGTTCCATTTTTTTAGTGAGAGCTTCCATTTTCATTATGGCTGTTTTTATATTTTATTATTTTTTTATTTTTCATTTTTTTATTTCTCTCCCCTTCTCCCCTCCCCCCCAGTTTGTCTGTTCTCTGTGTCTATTTGCTGCGTGTTCTTCTTTGTCTGCTTCTGTTGTTGTCAGCAGCATGGGAATCTGTGTTTCTTTTTGTTGTGTCATCTTGTTGTGTCAGCTCTCCATGTATGCAGCACCATTCCTGGGCAGGCTGAACTTTCTTTTGCACTGGGCAGCTCTCCTTACGGGGTGCACTCCTTGCATGTGGGGCTCCCCTACGCGGGGACACCCCTGCGTGGCAGGGCACTCCTTGCATGTGGTGAGCCAGCTCCATATGTGTCAAGGATGCCCGGGGTTTGAACCGCAGACCTCCGATGTGGTAGACAGACTCCCTAACCACTGGGCCAAGTTGGCTTCCCATGGCTGTTTTTAAATTAATATTCTTCTACTAGTTCAGCTACTTGTTTACCATTTTTATTGGGGTTCCTGATGAGGTCAGGGAACCTCAATGTTTCCATAACAATTCAAAATCATGAACTATTCCAAATTAATACCTACTAACAGTATATTATTGACAGTTTTCCCTTTTGCTAGATGGCAGGCTCTAATTAAGCCTTTTATTTTGGCTTGCTGAGCTGAGGTGTTGCACTTACCAGAAGAAGGGGAAACTCATGATTGAGAAATGGTAGTTTCTTAATTATTTTCCCTATGATCAGTTTTATAAGAAACCCCTTTTACTAACCTAGGCTTAATAATTGTACATGGATCTTAAGGCAGAAACAGGAAATATCATGTAGATTATGCAGTAACCACCACTACGGAATTAACTGAAAGTCAATCAACTGTCAGCTTCACTGTTCCTGAGATAACCAACATTGTGGCACTAGTCAGGGGATCAAATTGGAGGTGTCCAGGAATACCATGGGTTTTTTCCTAGGAGTAGCTCCTGTGAGCCATTCAGCCCTTGGATGAAGTTGGTTGGAACAACCTCAACCCCATTTTTTATCTTCCTAGTTTGACTTGTTTCAGAGATATCAAGTTTATAAATGCAGGAAATGGCAAGGTCCTCATGGTTCCAAATGCAATTTATTAAAACTGAGATCCAAAAACTTTAAGATTTTCAAATCCCAAGAAAGGGCCTGCATGAAAACTTGAAAAGATATTGTAGGCCAGGTAGAGATTATATAGGTAAGTGAGGCCAGAAAATGCACTCTGGTCTATACTGTCCAGGTGATTCCAGGAGAAAATCAGAACTGGGAGCTCCTTCAGAAATGGAAAGGCTTCGGGCTTCAGTGTTTGAATATTGTTTTTTCCAAGGTATAATCTCTCTATATTTGGAAACTGAGCAAAGGAATATATGTCAGTTTTCACTATCTGGCATCCAGCCAAGTTGAGCTTCAATGAATATAGCACATAGAAGTCCATATTATTGAGTTTTATGATAGGTTTCTAGAAGAGAGAGTCCACAGGCTGCTCAAAGGTGAAAATGTAAAATATGGAAAGCTTTTAAACCTATTGTGGCTCAGGCCTAGTCCTAGTGGACACTTCAGTTCTTTTTGCTGGCAAAGGAACACAGGTATTTATTTAGATTCATCAACTGGAGGCTGGGCATAGCATCAAACTTACTGTCACTGAGGTGAACAAGATCATTGCTTTGGCTCAGGTCAAGGAACAGGAGACTGGTATACTTGGCAAGGTGCTTTATGCCCTCTGAATCAGTGTCATGTTTCTGAAACAGCCAAAAGCCTCTATTATGGGTAAGTCCCTGAGGAGGTGGCACACTGTGTTCAAGTTTAAGTGACTGCTCTAAACACCTGGTTATGAGGTAAATTTCCCTTAGTTTCTACAGGTGCTTGGCTGAAAGCATCACAAGATTCACCAAACTTCTACTCAGATTCAAACTCCTCAACTGGGGCTGAGTTTCAAGATAGACATTCTGAATGACTAAATGGTCATTCTGAGAAACATCCAGAGTGGTCAGATTAGGCAGTGACAAAACAGAAGGATTTAACTCATTAGTTTTTTCCCCTGCAGACTCAGAATGGTTCAAGGAGATCAATAAATAACCTGGGATTATGGTCTAATGAGATGATGCTATTGTTAGTAAGATCAAGGTATTTCAAGCATGGAAGGTGCTGGATCACTTTGAGAATATTAGAAAAATTGGTTATCAAGTTTCAAGATAAGTTTAAAATTCTCAGTTTTACAAGAGGAACAAAGACATTTTGTGACTATGGGTAATTTGATAGTAGCTCAAGAGGAAGGACATCAATTTATATAAACCTCCAAAAGAGTTATTCACAATTTGAGTCTTATTTTCTACTAAATTCAAAAAGGTCAAGTTTTCAAGTCCCCAAAAGGCCCACACACAAATCTCCCAAATGGAATTCCACTCCAGTCACAAGTCCGTCTTCTTCTAGGCCATCTTCTTCTAGTACAGTCTAGTGCAGACAAATTAGTGAAGCTATAGGGAAGAAGGACTTGAATTTGGTTCTGTGTCAGGTTGGGGTGAGTGGTGTATTCAAGGATATCGCTAATGTCATCTGTTAAGTTTGTGATTTTCTTCCCAATGCAGAACACCTGGTAAGTGTCAAATTCATATTGTGTCTATTTACTGAACCCTTATGTCTCTGCCAAAGGCAACAGAGAGAGCCCAATTAAAATAATCCAGAGCAGTTGAGGAAGAAGGAGGTTCTCTGAGCTCATCTTATCAGCCCCACACCTCAGAGATACTATTTTAAAAATCCCTTTGCATGTGCGATGCTCGTTTTTGAAGGAATGACCTTCCATTCTGACTTTGAAGCAAAGAAAATGGAAGTATTCTAGGTGATATTTCTTTCTCCTAGTAAATACATCATAGCTGCTTTAAGGAAACTAGAAAGTCTTCCCAGTTTCCCAAAATTAATTTCCAGAACAAGTCCATTTCTAAAACAATCTCAGTGTGTATCAGCAAAGACTATTGTTCTTTCTTTTACAATCAAAATGTTAAGTACTTGGAGGCAGAGAAGGCATTTGCCTTCTTAATTTAATTTGGGATAACTAAGAAGTTCCTCAAACCTCTTGCCATCCCTGCACAATAACATACCTCTCTCACTGTATGGGCTAATAAGAGAAATTTCACCATTAGAGATTCATTTTTCATCCTTCATAGGATGGATTAACTCCATCCAGATAAGAGATAATATTCCATGGTAGGGGCAAGAAATCAAGGTTTATGAGTAACCTCTACCTTAACATGAATAAATATAGGAGTCCTTGATTTAAAGCCATTCATTTCACTACATTATTTTGTTTTGTTTTCTTTTATATATAACGTTTTTTGATCACACTGATACCATGCGGCACAGATTTTTTGTTTTATTTTTGCTCTTTATCAACTTTATTGATACATATTAATAAAGCATAAATCCATCCAAAGTGTACATTCAATGGTATTTAGTATAATCACATAGTTGTGCACTCATAACTGCAATCATTATGAGAGCATTTTCATTATTCCCATTATAATAGACAAAAAACAGACACACAGCAAAAAAATTTCATTACCCCTCAATCTTTCTATTCTTCCCCTGCTGAACGTAGTTGCTATTCTGTTTCCATCTCTCTAGTTTATTTGTATTTATATTTTGTAAAAACAGTATTATATAAGCAAAATTAATCATATTCATATTCCACATGAGGTTTCACTGTTATACAGTCCCATGTTACATTTCTTAGTTTACCTTCTAGTAATACACATGTCCTTAGACTTTCCCTTTCAACCACTGTCATACCCATATAATAGCGCTGCTAATTACAAACACTGTGTTGTGCTTCCACCATTTCTATTCATTTCCAAAGATTTACAAACAAAATTTTACCAATTCTGCACAGATTAACCCTTAGATTTCCATTCTCTACCCCCATTCTACTTTCTGGTGACCTATAATCTAAACATTAACTGCATGATTCACACAATATATGTAGTTCATAATAGCACAATCATATAGTATTTGTCCTTTTGTGTCTGGCATGCTTCACTCAACATAATGTCCTCCTAGTCCACCCATGTTGTCATATGCTTTACAATTTCTTTTCTTCTTACAGCTGGATAATATTCCATCATGAGTATACTCCACAATTTTTTTTTATCATAAGTTTATGGACACCTGGGTTGCTTCCATCTTTTGGCAATTGTGAATAATGCTGCTATGAACATCAGTGTGTATATGTTTGTTCATGTCTCTGCTCTCAGTTATTCCCGGTATATATCAAGTAATAATATTGCTGGGTCACATGGCTAGTCTATATTAAACTTCCTTAGGAACTTCCAAACAGTCCTCCACAGTGGTTGTACCATTCTACATTCCCACCAACAGTGAATAAGCATTCCTATCTTTCCACATCCTCTCCAACACTTGTAGATTTCCGATTTTTTAATAGTAGCCATTCAAATAAGTAAGAAATGATATTTCATTGTAGTTTTGATTTGCATTTCCTTAATTGCTAGTCATGTTAAACATATTTTCATGTGTTTTTTCACCATTTGGACAATCGTTCATTCAAGTTATTTGCCCATTTTTTAATCAGGTAATTTGTCTTTTTATTGTTGAATTGTAGTATCTCTTTTTTTTTCTATTATCTATTTTTTCTTTTCTATTGTGTTTTTTTGAAGATACATAGATCACAAAAAAATGTTACATTAAAAAATATAAAAGGGGCAGTGGACTTGGCCCAGTGGTTAGGGCGTCCATCTACCACATGGGAGGTCCGCGGTTCAAACCCCCAGCCTCCTTGACCCATGTGGAGCTGGCCCATGCACAGTGCTAATGTGCACAAGGAGTGCCGTGCCATGCAAGGATGTCCCCCGAGTAGGGGAGCCCCATGTGCAAGAGTGCGCCCCGTAGGGAGAGCCACCCAGCGTGAAGGGAAGTGCAGCCTGCCCAGGAATGGTGCTGCACACAGAGAGAGCTGACACAACAAGATGACACAACAAAAAAAAACAGATTCCCATGCCGCTGACAACAACAGAAGCAGACAAAGAAAAAGACGCAGCAAATTGACACAGAGAGCAGACAACTGGGGTTGAGGGGGGGGGAGAAGGGGAGAGAAATAAATAAATAAAATCTTTAAATATATATATATATATAAGGTTGTCACATATTCCACACTCCACTCCCCACCCCTCCCACATGAATGACATCTTTCATCATTGTGGCACATTCATTGCATTTGGGGAATACATTTTGGAGCACTGCTTCACCACACGGATTATAGTTTACATTGTAGTTTACAATCTCCCCCAGTACATTCAGTGGGTTATGGCAGGATATATAATGACCAGCATCTGTCCCTGCAACACCATTTAGGACAACTCCAAGTCCTGAAAATGCCCCCACATCCCATCTTTTCTTCCCTCTCCCTGCCCTCAGCAACTACCGTGGCCACTTTCTCTAGATCAATGCTATAGTTTCTTCCATTACTAGTCACAATAGTTCTATAGTAGAATAAAAGTAAGTCCATTCTAGTCCATATTTTATTCCTCCATCCTGTGGACCGTGGGATGGTGGTGTCCACTCCACCTCTATATTGACAGGAGGCTTAGACCCATATGGTTGATGGATGCAATTCTCCTGCTTGAGGTTATAGGCACTCTCAGTTCCCTGGTGTGGTGGTTGACCATATTCACCTCGCTGTTAGCTGACCTGAGTAAGTTCAATGAACTAGAGAGTAGGAGTTGCAACTCTACTGAGGCTCAGGGCCCAGCTGGCACATGTACAGTCCAGAGATTCAAGTCTCCTGGGTATATACCCACCCCAACACCAACCACAGGCCTGAAATTTGAACTAGGCCAACAGCTGCAGGGTGCCTAAGAGTTACCTCCTGAGAGCCTCCATGTTGCTGAAGGATGAGCCTCCCTGGCACCGAAGGATTACTACCAATCACTAATTGGTGATGCAACTAGAAAAAGACCTTGAATAAAAGGGGGAAATAGTAAAGACAAATTAGTTTATATGGGGAAGCAGACTTGGCCCAGCAGTTAGGGCATCCATCTACCACATGGGAGGTCCGCGGTTCAAACTCCGGGCCTCCTTGACCCGTGTGGAGCTGGCCCATGCACAGTGCTGATGCATGCAAGGAGTGCTGTGCCACACAGGGCTGTCCCTACGTAGGGGAACCCCACGCGCAAGGAGTGCACCCTGTAAGGAGAGCCGCCCAGCGCCAAAGAAAGTGCACCCTGCCTAAGAATGGCACTGCCCACACAGAGAAATAACTCAACAAGATGACGCAACAAAAAGACACAGATTCCCATACCAGTGACAACAACAGAAGCAGACAAAGAAGATGCAGCAAATAGACACAGAGAACAGACAACCGGGGTGGGGGTGGGAGGAGAGATAAATTAATTAATTAATTAATTAATTAAAATTAGTTTATATGGCTAAGAATCTTCCAAAAAGAGTTAGGAGGTCATCAGAGAGGTCACGCTTATGCAAGCCTCAGCAGGATCCCAGAGACAGCCAAAGTAGATATAACACCAGGTACTGGTACTCCTGAGGGCTATGGAGACACACAGGTTCTACGGTCATGGCAATTGGCTCTAGAGTTCAGTGCCTTGTCTGTAGGCCCTACTTTGGAATTTGTGTTCCTGAGTGAGATGGAGTTGGACTGAATTGTAGTATCTCTTTATATATCATGAATATTAAACTCTTACCAGATATGTGATTTCCAAATACATTCTCCCATTGAGTCAGCTGCATTTTCACACTTTTGACAAAGTCCTTTTTGGTACAAAAGTGTTTAATTTTGCAGAGGCTCCAATTTCAAAATAATTGGCAATTTTCAGTTATCAAAATTGTGGATTTTGCATTTTGTGTCCTTTTCTCAATCAAGAAACAATCTTTTTTAACTAAGAATGTAAAAAACTGTGTATCCTAAAGTATGCACCACAATGTAAGCACAGATGTCACCTTGTTTGAAAGCTATTGTCTCATCACGTTAAGTAAATATGATGTGAATAGGGTGTAAGAGTATCGTTGTGGAAGGGAAAAGGTTTTGTGGTGGATGTATGGGAGTGTGTATACTATATATATGCATTGCTGTGGTCTAGGGCTCCTGTGAAGAGAAGCTCAATAATTAGGGGGGGGGGGAAAGATAGGATGTAGAATTTTTTCCAAGTCAACACGTATTCTTTATCTAACCTTTAAACCCATCGCTATATGCCATTTCCTAGTAAGGGACCCTGACATTATATTGGGCTTCAAATTTCAGGGAGTTCTGGATCACAGAGTGGTTCAACAAAGGCAATGGAGGAATACTGGTATGGGATACCATTGACAGGGGATATATGGCTGACAGGGAGCTGTACAGAACATATGTCCAGGTTGCATGGTAATGTTTGGATATACTCATAGTGGCAACAATTAAAAACCACAGCAGGGGGGGTACTGGGTTCCTGGCCAGTGGTGCTCTGTTGTGGTCCCTAGGGGAGCAGTGACAGTCTCCCAGGTGCAGCAGCAGGGACCGGGAGGGAGTGAGGGTTCAACAGTGAGCCCCTGACGCTAATGACTATGCTTGTGAGCTGATAAGCCTAAAATAAGAGCAAGGCCTAGAGCAGCATTGTGCCTGGGAATTTCCTCCTGTCAGCCTTCATGTTACTCAAATGTGGCCAGTCTCAAAGCCAAACTCAGCATGTAAATGCAATGCCTTCCCCCCAGCGTGGGACATGACACCCAGGGATGAGCCTCCCTGGCACCGAGGGACCACTATCAACTACCAACTGATGATGCAACTGGAAAATGACCTTATACGGAAGGTTCAACGCGGATCAGCAGAATATCCCTGTCTACATAAAATAACATGACTTTAAAATGCTGTTTGACCTAATGTAAGGGGGAAATGGAAAGGAGAAATGAGTTTATATGGCTACGAGTCTCTAAAAAAGAGTCTGGAGGCTGTCAGAAGGATTGCCCTTATGCACAACTGAGCAGAGTCTGAGAGACAGATGAAGCAGATACAACCCCCATATATCAGTCCCTTCGAGGGCTAAAGAGACCCATGGGAGTTATGGTCATGGCCGATGGGGTTAACTACCAGGTCAGATGGCCCCTCTTTGGAGCTGGTGTTTATGTGTGATGAATCTGGACTCAGATGGGATCTCTCTACATAAGACTTTCATGCTAATGTGCTGGAGGTGCAGTTAGTGTCGGGGTTTAAGATATATTTAGGGGATTTGAATCTCTGGACTGACAATGTGATAGCCAGGTCCTGAGCCTCAACAGACTCCAGCACCTACAATCTGACTTATTGGGCTCACCACACTCAGCTAAGATGGAGTTGAAGAAGGACAACCACCACACCATGGAGCCTAGAGTGATTACAACTGAAAGTGGGAGGATTGCATCCAGCATCCATGTGGAATCTGAGCCTCCTCTTGACATAGAGGTGCAATGGACACAACCAACCCAATGTCCACATAGAAAAGGTGGCATTGGATTGAGAAAAGTGGACATGATGGCTGATGGGTATGGGGAAAGGCAGGAAGAGATGAGAGGTGGAGGCGTCTTTGGGACATGGAGCTGCCCTGGATGGTGCTTCAGGGGCAACCACTGGACATTGTGGATCCTCACAGGGCCCACTGGATGGAATGGGGGAGAGTGTGGGCCATGGTGTGGACCATTGACCATGAGGTGCAGAGGTGCCCAAAGATGTGCTTGCCAGGTGCAATGGATGTGTCATGATGATGGGAAGGAGTGTTGCTGGGGGGGGAGAGGTGGGGTGGGGGTGGTGGGGTTGAATGGGACCTCATATATATATATATTTTTAATGTAATATTATTACAAAGTCAATAAAAAAAGGAAAAAAATACCCCCCCAAAAAAAATAATCCATCATGTAGTAATATTGTGTCATCAGACCTACAAATTGTGTATTTTGCAGATAACAGTTAAGTTTCACGTGTCATTAAACCAGCAATCTATTGCTCAATCGTCGTTCTTGGTGGATACAGTAGTTTTATTATCCCTTAATGTATCTAAATTCTCCTTGAAGCTCGATTATACCTTCACTACCTGTATTTGTATGAGTAGCCTTGAAGGTGAGACGTGAGACAACATCTTGACTGCAGTGTATTTATTTAACAGAAAATTATAGAAAACTGGTTTGAGGGAGTGGGGAAAGTAAGACAGGGAGAGAGGGAAAAGAGTAAAGAATGGGTGATTGCTTGGTTACCACTGCAGCAGAGATTAAACCCTGCTGGGAGCCATCTGAGGCACTGTATACAGTGTATTTCAGAATTGTTTGTTAGGAAAGAGGAGGCTGAAGCATTTCTCCAGGAGCTGCTGGTACCTTTGGTTGAAGCTGTTCTTGGATTAGCTCCCTTGTTCCTGGCAGCCTTCTGTCCTTGATGGGAAATGCTGCCAGCTCACCTGAGAGTGCCCCCCATAACTGCAGCTGAAATCACAGGGAGACGAAGGGACGTGTACAGGGCAATGGCTGCGGTAACTCTTTGGAAAATAGATGTTTTCAATAAATTCATAAGTTATATAAAGAAAAAAAAAGAAACAATCTTTTTGAATGTTATATAACATACATATAAAAGAGATAGAAAAATACATTTTAAACTTGTGTCAATGGTTGTAAATACATTATCTTGCATGTTTCTCATATTGGTTATAGTGCATACATAGCATGAAACTACTACTAAGAAAATAAAGAATAGACAAAAATAAATGTCAGTTGTATGGTAACATACAAGCTACATGCCCTTCTACCCACTCTTAAAAAATTACTGTCAGAAAAAAAGTATCTTAAAAACTACATATTTTAATAAGAAATTAATTCAATAAAGAATGAGAATACTGGGAGCAGATGTAGCTCAGTGGTTGAGTGCCTGCTTCTTATGTACAAGGTGCAGTGTTAAATCACCTGTACCTCCTACAGAAAAAAAAAAGAATGATAATACTGAGAATCAAGTCATTCAGAGATTCCAAAAGTCAGGATTTTTTTCAGTTCATTTGTAATTTCATCTACTAAATTTTCAAAAGTTTGTTCAGAGCCAATGTTACACATAAATGTCACACATTTATTTCATATATTTACTTTCTCCCAATAATGACCTTTTATAAACATCTAAACTGTCCCTGTATAACACTGATGAGATGAAACTGGATGAAATACTGATATTGTTTTTAACAACTATCACCTCAAATGTTTGAGTGTCACGGGTTTACTCAACCAAGCAAGCAAAATAAAAATTAGAATGGCATGGTATATCATGTAAATAAAAGAACTGTATGTGTAACAGAAAGACAAAGCACTGGAACATTAAACCAAAGCTAGCTGAGTACAAAACAATGAATGCCTATTGCATAGTAAATAAACTGAAAACTGTTTCCAGGTGAAACAAGACAATGGGTAAGGTCACCACATATGTGCTTACTGAGCTCGCTGCTGATCTTTGATTGTGAGACCTTGAAGGCATGTAAAAGGGAATGAGTTGATAAATTGGTAATCCACTGTCACTTAATATTTGTTGTGTCATGTCTGGTACTGAGCAGCTAATGATTATTTACTCAAGTGTTGAGATGTAAGCTTTGTACAAAAATTGTTTCAACTACAAAACTAACTGAGGGAAGCAGCTGTGGCTCAATCAGCTGGGCTCACATCTACCATATGGGAGGCCCTGGGTTCACAACCCAGGGCCTCCTTGTGAAGGCAGGCTCACCCACACGCTGCAGCGAGCCACTGGCCCACAAGCACCTTGGAGTGCCACCAGCCCACAATCCCCAAAGAGAGATGAATCAGCAAGGTGATGCAATAAAAAGGGAGACAAGAAAAAACGCAGAAGAGGTTGCAGCAAATGAACACAGAGAGCAAAATAAAAGCAAGCCACAAGGGGGTGATAAATAAAAATTAAATAAGTACAGACACACAGAAGAATGCACAGCAAATGGACACAGAGATCAGACAGCAAGCAAGACACAAGGTGGGAGGGAGAATTTAAAAAAATCTAACTGAACTTCAGGAGAAACTGGAAGCTTAAAATGAAATGAGTTGAGACTTTATATGAAAAATGACCTTAAATTTTTTACATTCTTTTAAAAAGAAAAAAAAGAAAAAACCTGTCAGTGTAGGGCTTCTTTTTTCCTAATTTTTCTTTACTAACACCAGCAAAGAGATGGACCACACGAGATATCTGGTGTGATAGAAAGAATTCTGACTAAATATTTGAACCATTTAAAAATATTTTTGGAACTTGGACATGTCCTAAATGATATTGCAGGGACACATGCTGGACATTACATAACCTGAAGGAGAGTGGAAACTACAGTGAAAACTATTATCCATGTGGTGTAGCAGTGCTCAAAAATGTATTCACCAAATGTAATGAATGTGCCTCAATGATGAAAGAGGCTGTTGATGTGGGAGGAGTGGAGTGGGGAGTGGGGTATATGGGAACCTCTTATATTTCTTTGCCTTCATTTATTTTTTTAATGTTACATTAAAAAAATATGAGGTCCCCATACACCCCCCACCCCATTCACCCCACTCCTCCTGCCATAACAACCTCCTCCATCATCATGAGACATTCATTGCATTTGATGAATACATCTCTGAGCACCGCTGCACCTCATGGTCAATGGTCCACATCATAGCCCACACTCTCCCACATTCCATCCAGTGGGCCATGGGAGGACCTACAGTGTCTGGTAATTGTCCCTGCAGCACCACCCAGGACAACTCCAAGTCCGGAAAATGCCTCAACATCACATCTCTTCCTCCCACTCCTTACCCCCAGCAGCCACCATGGCCACTTTCTCCACACCAATTCCACATTTTCTTTGAATACTAATCACAATAGTTCATGAATAGAATATCAGTAAGTCCACTCTAATCCATACTCTATTCCTCCATCCATGGACCTTAGAATAGTTGTGTCGACTCCACATCTATATCAAGAGGGGGCTTCGATTCCACATGGATACTGGATGCAATTCTCCTGTTTTCAGATGTAGGCATTCTTGGCTCCCTGGTGTGGTAGTTGACCTTCTTCACCTCCATGTTAGAAGAGTGGGGTAAGTCCAATAAACCAGAGAGTAGGAGTTGCAAGTTTGCTGAGGCTCAGCACCTGGCTATCATATGGTCAGTCCAGAGATTCAGGTCCCCTGGGTATACATTAAGCCCCTAGGTATACATTAAGCACCAACTACAGTTCCAGTAAAAGTAACAGGAGAGACTTGTGGACAAAGATCACATCTGAGTCCAGCTCCATCACACAGAAACACAAACTCCAAAGTAGGGCCAATTGACATGGCACTGAACTCTATCTGCCATGACCATAGAACCTGTGGGTCTCTGTAGCCCTCAGAAGAACCAATACTGGGGGTTATATCTACTTTGTCTCTGGAACTCTGCTCAGGTGTGCATAAGGGAAACCCCTCTGATAACGTCCCGGGTCTTTTTGGAGACACATAGCCATATGAACTCATTTGTCCTTTCCATTTCCCCCTGTTCTTCACATCAAAAAGCATTTTTAACTCCTGGTATTATATGTAGACTAAGATATTCTGCTGGTCCGAGTTGACCCTTTTATTCAAGGTCATTTTCTAGTTACATCATCAGCTGGTACTTGGTAGTAATCCCTCACCACCAGGGAGGTTCATCCCTGGAAGTCATGTCCCATGCTGGGGGGAAGGCAATACATTTACATGCTGAGTTTGGCTTCGAGACTGGCCACATTTGAGCAACACAGAGGCTCTCAGGAGGTAACTCTTAGGCACCCTGCAGCTCTAGACCTTGTTCTTATTTCAGGTGCTCAGGCTTACAAGCATAGTCATTAGTATCAAGGGCTCATTGTTGGACCGTCCTTCTTTTTTGGTCTTTGCCATTGGACTTGGGGGATTGCTGCTGTTCCTTTAGGGACTGTGATAGAGCTCCCCTGGCTCGGAACTCAGCACTCCCTCAGTTGCTGTTTTTAATTGTAATCACTATGAAAATATCCAAACATTTTTATGTACCCTGGATATATGCCCTGGAGAACTCCCTGCCAATGATGTATTCCTCCCCTGCCTTTGGTGAACCTCTCTATCATCCAAAATTTCTTCAAAAGTGAAGCCCAATATATTGCCAGGTTCCATTAATAGTAAAATGAATATAGTGATGGGTTTAAAGGTTAGATATAGAATATATATTAATTTAGAAAAATTAAGGTAAAAATAAATCGGGGTATCAAAAAATTTAAAAATGCAAATGCTTTGTTTTTGATGTTTTGACTTCCATCACTGCAATATGTGTTGCCCTGTAAGCAAATTGGCAAGGTAACTACTTCCGTCTTTTCCTCAGTGTCTACATCCTTTCTTTTTCTTTTTCTTTTTCTTTTTCCTATTAAGCTTATCTTCACAAAAGCTTTAGAGCATGGTAATTCATATATACAATATACAGTACTCCCACATACCCAACATGAAACCCTTTTCACTTCCACAGCAATAATCTTTTTAAATATTCATATTATATTTACTGAAACTGATGAAAAGATATTGAGACAGTAGCTTTCAAACAAGGTAACATTTGGTTTACATTGTAGTTTATATTTTAGACTATACAATTTTCTAAATTTTTAGTTATCTTATGTTTTACATTATGATTTACATTTTAGCCTATCAGCCCCTATATATTTTAGTGTAATTTAACATGTCTTATATCCATCCTTGCATAATCTTGTGGAACACTTCTATTGCCCACACAGTTACATTGGTTCCATCTATTCAATACTTATTCCCTCTCCCTGTAGGGCCCACAGTGACAGTCACTCTTCATTGCTTGAAGGGCCATGTTCAGAGACACTTGCAACAATGTTGAGGGCTTGACATGCTCAACTGCCCTAATGCACCGGAAACCACCATTTCTTGAGAGATAAAATTCCCTCTATTTGAGAACATCAGTCCTCCCCAGGATGTGAGTATACCTTCACTCTCATTTTATGGGTCTCTATCCAATGATATAACCGACTATGGCAAAATGAGCACTCACATACTACCTAGGAGCCTATCCTACGTCTGATTATCCCCTTTAAGCATCATAAACAGGTAACCTTCCTTATTATATTTTTGAAAAAGTTTTCTCCGCATTATACTCTCAACCAAATACCTGACAATCTCCTATGTTCGTATGTTGTCCCACTCTCCCCCCAATTTCTGGGCACTATTACCCATCCTACCATCCCTAGCCCCCCTCAAACCTGCAAAGCCCCACCCAAAGGTAACCCTATGCCCACATTTTATCCCTTCCTTGTACAAATACTTACCTCCAGCTTATCATAGATTTCACCAATGTAGGTGTCAGCTTACACCCTTCCTCTACTCCCCAATTTCCTTTAAGCCTATAATCCAGTATCTAGCTCTCTGAGCTACCTTGGTTTACTTATTTCATATCATTGAGGTCATGTGGTATTTGTCCTTCAATGCCTGGGTTGCTTCACTCAACATAAGGTTCTCAAGATTCATCCATGTTATCACGTGTGTTTGTAGTGTATTCATTCTTAAAGCTGAGTAGTATTCCATTGTATCTATATACCACATTGTATTTATCCATTCATCTGTTGATGGGCATTTGGGTTGATTCCAACTTTTGGTGATAGTGAACAGTGCTGCTATGAACATTTATGTGCATATATCGGTTTGTGTCCTTGTTTTCAGTTCTGCTGGGTATATACCCAGCAGTGGAATTGCTGGGTCATATGGCAAATCTATAGCTAGTTTTTTGAGAAACCGCCAAACTGTCCTCCAGAATGGCTGGATCCTTCTGCATTCCCACCAGCAGTGGATGAGTGTTCCCATTCCTTCACCACATCCTCTCCATCACTTGTAGTCTTCTGTTTTTTTCATAGCTGACAATCTTATGGGAGTAAGATGGTATCTCGTTGTAGTTTTGATTTGCATTTCCCTGATAGAATTTTGGAGCATTTCTTCATGTGCTTTTTAGCCATTTGTATTTCTTCTTTGGAGAAGTGTCTGTTTAAATGTTTTTTTTTCCCATTTTTAAATGGGTGGTTTGTCTTTTTGTTTTCAAGATATAGGAGTTTTTATATATTCAGATTATAAGTCTCCTATCAGATATATGATTACCATATATTTTCTCCCATTGTGTAGGCTCTTTTCACATTCTTGACAAACTCCTTTGAGGTGCAGAAGGCTTTAATTTTGAGGAAGTCCCATTTATCTATTTGTTCTTTTGTTGCTTGTGCTTTTGGTGTGAAGTTCATGAAGCCATTTCCTATTACAACTCTTGTAGATGCTTCCCTACACTGCTTTCCAAAGTCTTTTTGGTCTTGGCTCTTTTATTTAGGTCTTTGATCCATCTTGAGTTCATTTTTGTATAAGGTGTGAGATGGTAATCCTATTTCATTCTTTTACATATGAATATCCAGTTCCCCAGGCACCATTTGTTGAATAGGCCATTCTCTCCCAGTTGAGAGGGTTTGGTGGCTTTATTGAATATTATATTATTATATACATGAGGATCTATATCAAAACTCTCAATTCAGTTCCATTGTTTTGTGTGTCTCTCTTTGTGCCAATACCATGCTGTATTCACTACTGTAGCTTTGTAGTATGTTTTGAAGTCAGGTAGTGTGATTCCTCCAATTTCATTTTTCTCCTTCAATATTTTTGGCTATTTGGGGCCTCTTTCCTTTCCAAATAAATTTCATAGCTAGTTTTTCTAGTTCCTTAAAGAAGGCTGTGTTGATTTTTATTGGGATTGCATTGAATGTGTAGATCAGTTTTGGTAGGATAGACATCTTAATAATATTTAGTCTTCCTATCCATGAACAGGGAATATTCTTCCATTTATTTAGGTCTTCTTTGATTTCCTTGAACAGTCTTGTTTAGTTCTCTAAGTTTTTTACATCTTTAGTTAAATTTATTCCTAGATATTTGATTTTTTAATTGACTATTATAAATGGTATTTGTTTCTTGATTTCCTCCTGAGCTTGCTCATTATTGGTGTACAGAAATGCTACTGATTTTTGCGCATTGAACTTATAACCTGCAACTTCACTAAACTCATTTATGAGTTCTGGAAGCTTTGTTGTAGACCTCTCAGTGTTTTCTATGTATAGGATCATGTCATCTGCAAATAATGAACTTTTGACTTCTTCCTTTCCAATTTGAATGCCTTTATACCTGGTTCTTGCCTCAGTGCTTGAGCAAGTACTTCTAAGACAATGTTAAATAGAAGAGGTGATAGTGGGCATCCTTGTCTTGTTCCTGATCTTAGGGGGAAAGATTTTAGGATGACACCATTGTAAATGATGTTGGCTGTGGGTTTTTCACATATACTCTTTTTTTGTCTTTATTTATTTTTTTAATATCACATTCAAAGAATATGAGGTCCCCATATAGCCCCCACCCCCTCACCCCACTCCTCCCCCCATAACAACAATCTCCTCGATCATCATGAGACATTCATTGCACTTGGTGAATATATCTCTGAGAACCACTACACCTCATGGTCAGTGGTCCACATCATAGCACACACTCCCCCACGTTCCACTCAGTGGGCCATGGGAGGACATACAATGTCCGGTAACTGTCCCTGCAGCACCACCCAGGACAACTCCAAGTCCGGAAAATGCCCCCACATCTCATCTTTTCCTCCCACTCCCTACCCCCAGCAGCCACCACGGCCACTTTCTCCACACCAATGCCCCATTTTCTTCGATTACTAATCACAATAGTTAATGAATATAATATGAGTAAGTCCACTCTAATCCTTACTCTATTCCTCCATCCTGTGGATCTTAGAATGGTGTGTCCACTTATGATAGTCTTTATTTCTGTGGGGTCAGTGGTGATGTCTGCTTTCTCATTTCTCATTTTGTGTATTTGCATCACTCTCTTTTTTTCTTTGTTAGTCTAGCTAAGGGTTTGTCAATTTTATTGATCTTCTCAAAGAACCAGCTCTTGGTTTTGTTTATCTTTTCAAGTGCTTTCTTGTTTTCTATTTCATTTAGTTCTCCTCTTATCTTTGCTATTTCTTTCTTTCTTCTTTCTGTGGGGTTACTTTGTTGTTTTTATAATAATTCCTCCAAATGTGCAGATAGTTCTTCAATTTTTGCTCTTTCTTCTTTTTTGACGTATGAATTTATGGCTATAAATTTCCCTCTCAGTACAGCTTTTGCCGTGTGCCATAACTTTTTGTATGTTTTGTTATCAATTTCACTAGTTTCTAGGTAGTTATTTATTTCTTTTGACATTTCCTCATTGACCCACTGTTTTTCTGAGTGTGCTGTTTAATTTCCATATCTTGGTGTGAAATCTGGACCTCTGGCCCTTGCAGATTTCCAGCTTCACTCCACTGTGGTCAGAGATATTATTTTGTATGATTTCCATCTTCTGAATTCATTGACACTTTCTCTGTGGCATAGCCTATGTTCTATCTTGGAGAATGATCCATGTGCACTTGAGAAAATTGTATATTTTTCTGTATTCTGCTGTATTCTGGTGTAATGATCTGTATATGTCTATTAGGTCCAGCTCCTCTAATATACTGTTCAAAGTTTTTGTTTCTTTATTGATTCTCTTTTGAGATGTTCTGTCCAAAGTTGATAGTGGTGTATTAAAGTCTCCCACTATAACTGTAGAGGCATCTTTTCTTTCACTTATTTTTTCCAGTGTTTGCCTCATGTATTTGAAAGCACCTTTGTTAGGAGCATAAGTATTTATGATTGTTCATTCTTTTTGAAAGATTATCCCTCTCACTAATATGTATTATCCATCTTTGTCTCTCACAATTGTTTTGCATTTAATGTCTATTTTGTCTGATATTAATATAACTACTCCTGTCTTTTTTTGGTTATTGTTTGCTTGTAAGGTTGTTTTCCAAGAATTCACTTTCAACCTCCTTGAATCCTTGGGTCTAAGATGTGTTTCTTGTAGACACCATATAAATGGGTCATATTTCCTTATCCAATCTTCCAGTCTGAAACTTTTGACAGGTGAGTTTAATCCATTGATATCCAGTGTTACTACTTTCAAGGAATTATTTATGTTAGCCATATTTTGTTTGGACTTGTGTTTGTCATATTTTGTTTGTTTATTACCTTCTTTTTTTGTCTTTTTGTTGCTCTTACACTCTCCTCCAACTCTGCCTCTCCTGTTTCTTTCTTTTTTCCTGCAGAACTCCCTTTAGCATTTCTTGAAGGGCAAGGTTCTTGTTGGCATACTCTTTTAATTTCTGTTTATCTGTGAATATTGTGAACTCTCCATCATTTTTGAATCCTAGCTTAGCTGGGTAGAGTATTCTTGGTTGGAAATTTTTTTCTTTTAGTACCTTTACTATATCATACCACTGTCATCTTGCCTCCATGGTTTCAGATGAGAAATCAGCATTAATCTTATGGAGCCTCCCTTGTAGGTGATGGTTCTCTTTTCTCTTGCTGCTTTTAGAAATTTCTCTTTGTCTTGAGCATTTGATAATTTGACAAGTGTATGTCTTGGGGTAGGCCTGTTAGGATTTATGCTGTTTGGGGTGCATCGAGCTTCCTGGACATGTGCATCCATCTCTCTCAGTAGATTTGGGAAGCTTTCAGCCATTATTTCCTGCAACACCCCTTCTGTCCCCTTTCCCTTCTCTTCTCCTTCTGGGATGCCTATAATACATATGTTTGTGCATTTTGCCTTGTCATTCAGGTCCATAAGTTCCAGCTGGACTTTTTCTATCTTTTTATCGATCAGTTCTACTATCTGTTCAATTTCAGATGTACTGTCTTCCACATTGCTAATTCTCTCTTCTGCTTCTTCTAATCTGCTGCTATTTGCTGAGAGTGTATTTTTTATTTCTTGAACTGTGGTGTTCATCACCATCATATCTGTTATCTTTTTGCATTTGTCTGCAATTTCCTCTCCAAGTGTTTTCTTCATATTGTTAATGTCTTCCTTTACTTCATTAAGTTGGTCTCTGATATATGTTTTCAGATCTTTAATTACTTGTCTGATGTTCTGTTCCTCTTCCTGGTTTTTAGTTTGTTCATTGGATTCGGCCATGTTTTCCTGATTATAAGTTTGGTTTGTAGTTTTTGTTGCTGTCTGGTCATCATTTTATCTTGATGGTTTTAATCAGTTCCTTAGCTTCTTTGTCTAGTCTTGGGGATTAATTAGTTGTTGTTTGTGTGTAAGTGTTATGTCTTCTCTTTGTCACTTTGTTCTTCTTACTCTGTTTCCTTGTTGCTGGCTAAGTTCACTTTGAAGGAAATTATTAGGGTCAGGGAAAGCAAAATAAGTAAGAAAAGAGAATGTATAAAGTAATATTGGTAATAAATGTTAACAGAGCATCAATGTGAGATCTAGGAGAATTGATATTAGACTCGTATAAGTTTGTAGAGTTAAAGTAGTAAGTAGAGTACCTATAATGGGACAGTCAACTGAATATGGGGAGGAATATAGTATGAATTAAAAGGCCAGTATTTTCATGAGAGAAGGAAAGAGAAAAGAAAGACAATAATATCAAGAGTGGATAAAAGACAGAAAGCAGAACAAAGGTATGAGAATTAAAATATCAGACAATTTGGGGGCAAAAGAAAGGAGGGTGGAATGTAAGAGTTCCAGTAGATGATGGAGGATAGAAAGATGTAGGGGAAAGGGGATAGTGTAGGTGGCCAAAATAAATACACACAGAAAAGGGGACATGGAGGATGAAGAAACAGCAAATGTGAAGTGCTCCCTGCAGCACCTATTATATAAAGAAAATAAAATAAAAAGAGAGAGAAAGGAAAATAGAAGAAAAAGGGGGGGGCAAAGTAAAGGGGGGGAAACAAGAAAGAAAAAGAGAAGAGAAGAAAACTAAATAAATGAAAAATGACCTCTTGCAAGAATCTCATCTGTCACTGTCCCACCCAATCGACGTCCAGACACCTCCTGCCCTGGAGACACCCAAAACAGCCCGGTCCAGCAGGACTCCAACCCTACTCAGCCGCTTCTTTGCAGGAGCGTTTATGAGGTGCACTCACTCATTTGCCATCTTGCCCCGCCTCTGGTAATACGATTTAAAGTATGGAAATGAGAGTTTTCCAACTTTGCTTTTCCTTTATATGATGCTTGTGGCTATTCAGGACCCCTTACCCTTCCAAAAAATTTTGGTAAATATGTTTCCATTTATTTAAAAAATGTTGGTGGAGTTTTTATCAGGATTGCATTGAATCTGTATATCAATTTGAGTAGAATTGACATCTTAGTGCTATTTAGTCTTCCAATCCATGAGCAAGAAATATTCTTCCAGTTATTTAGGACTTTTTAAAAAAAATTTTAACAGTGTTGTATTTTTCTGAATACAAGTGCTTTACATTATTGGTTAAGTTTATTCCTGAACATTTGGGTTTTAAGTTTTATTTTATTTTCAGTACTCTTTTAACATTTTTAGTCACTTTTATTGATATAATCATAATTTCTAGACTCTGTTCCAGATATCTCTCCCTTGTCTTTTCTTTTCAGGCTGTAGCACACCCATTAATATTTCCTGCAAAGTCAGTCTCTAGGTTACAAACTTTCTCAGTTTCTGTTTATCTGTGAATATTCTAAACTCATGCTCATTTTTTAAAGTCAATCTTGGCAGTCAATCTTCCTCCCTTGTTTTTTGAAAATGGAGTTTTCAACTCCAGCCTCAGAATAGTTCCTGAGGTGGTTTGTGCTGCCAGAGTAGGATGACCACAGGCCTCTGAGGTATGGCCTGCATTTTCCTGGAAAGGCTGGCACTGGTCTTCCCAGCTTCCTCCCTGCCAGAGGTGAACCTTGGGTTTATGCTAGAGCTGCAATCTGATCTGGTTGGAAAGAAGCTGTAGTCTACCAGCACTGTGGTTTTCAATCTGTCCTGCTTCCCTTTGTGCCAGGTGCAGAGTTAAGATGGCAGCTACTGTTTTCTTTCTGACTTAGACATGTTCAAATTTTAGCTGTTCTTAGAATTATAGATCAGCCCACCAAATTTACTAATCAGTAGCTGGTGTTAGTGCCCAACAGTCTCTTACACCCCCATTTTTGGGAAATGGCGCTTCCAATTCCAGCGGTGGAATAGCTCCTGAAGTGGCTTGTACCTCCAATGGAAGATGGGCACTGGCCTCCAGAGTGTGGAGTGCTCTACTTATAAATCTTCTCTGCTAATGGGCAGTTTCCTGCTTCCATTTTTTCAAGGATGTTTCAGGATGCTCTTCTGGTCTCCTGGAGACCCAAACAGGTGCTTTAGCTAGCTCTGGGTTTACCTACTGCTCTGTAGCAGGAGTTGACTTTTGGAGCTCCTTACTCTGCCACCATCTTGCTGGTTGTCCCTCTAATGTATTTTTAATTTCATCTATTGTGTCTTCTATTCACATAAGAGCTGTTATTTTCTTTGCAAGCTTTCGATTTCTACTTTATATTCACCTAGCTTTTTCTCAATATCCTTAACCTCTTTAGCCATCATTTAAATTGTTTTTTTTAATATTTATTTATTATTATTTTTTTAATTACATTAAAAAATATATATGAGGTCCCATTCAACCCCACCGCCCCCGCCCCCTTAAATTGTTAAGGAGACTTATTTGGATAGCTGTGACTAGTTGTCTCAAATCCTCTGTTTCATCTGGAGGTTTAATTTGTCCCTTTGACTGCATATCTTTATGTTTCTTAATATGCCTTCTAATTTTTTGCTAGAGTCTCAGCATCTGATTTTTTAAATGTGTATATTCTGTTCTTAGTTTCTCTCTTTAGCCCACAGCTTTCTTATGGTTGGCCTTTTCTAAAGCTCTCTTTGACACTTGGTTCAACTTATTTTGAACATTTATAATAGTTCATGCTTAACGAATCCTATTTTTTCAACTCTTATTCATTTGATTTTTACCCTGAATATATGGTACAATTTTAAAATCAATTTTATTTAATGTATTCATAAAATATACAATCCATCTAAAATCTACAATCAATGACATTTGGTATAATAACAAATGGTGCAATTTTTGAGATTGCACTATTTATACACTATTTCATCCCCAAGAACAAGCCTCCTTTCCCCTGCTCATCCTCCTCAAATATCAATCTGTTTTTTATTTGCTTCTGTATATTTTTAAGATTCCTTTTGGTTTCTGTAGCTTCTATTACCTGGAGGACATATTTTGGTAGAAGTTCTCTTAGAGACAACCTTCCCAGATCAGATTTTCTGGTCAAAACAGGCCAAGGTACTCCTGGTTGCCAGCCTAATCAGGATGAAACTATTGCACAGTTCCCAGTCCCTGGAATCTGAGTTCTTTAATCAACTGACAAAACCCGAAGTGACTGGGATGAATCTTCTCACGCTGCCCCAAGAGAAAGTGTTCAGACTGTACTGTTTCCTCTCCTGCCTGAAACACCTTGAAGTCCGGACCACTGGCCCTTTAAGGTGGACTGAGTGAAGCTACCTTCTCTGTCCTGATAAAGCGATCAAACTGCATCTGACTTCCACTCCTACTGGACATGGGTGCCCAAGCAGTAGCTGCCAGCTGTTCTCCAACCTGGGCATGCTGAACCTGATCCCTACCATCCCAGGAGTCTGGTGTGTCTTTGAATAACCCCTAATTTCACTCATGCCAGGGGCAGAGATAGAACAAAGGCTACCAGCTTCTTTGTGGCTTGTGTGGATTTAAACTTCAGCTGTGCTCAGAATTGGAATCCAGCTAGCCGAATTTGCTAATCAATAGCTATAGTATGGTGCCAGGCCACTTCTCCCTTCCTGCTATTGGGAAAGGGAGCTTCTACTTCCAGCCAGGGAGTGGATCCCAAGTTACCCCAACTTAGCAGTGGGGAATAAGCACCAATCTCTGCACTGTGGAGGGATCTACTAGTGAATCTTCCCTGCAGGTTGTCAGTCTCCAAATTCTGCTCGTCCGTGGATGGTGTATGGTGTTCTTCTGTATTCTGGAGTCCCATAAATAGTTGATATAGACAGATCCTGACTGATTAATGAGTGTTAATCTTGTAGCCTACAACTTTAATGGGTTTATTATCTGTAGTAGTTTTCTTGTGGACTCTTCAGAATTTTCTATATAAATGGTCATGCCATCTGAATACAGATAGTTTTTCATCTTCCTTTCCAGTTTGAGTGTCTTTTATTTCTTTTTCTTTTCTACTTGCAAGGGCTTCCAGTACAATGTTGAATAGCAGTGATGAAAGCAATCATACTTGTCTTGTTCCTGACTTCAGAGGAAAGGCTAACATTCAATTTTTAAAAACATGAATTGATGTTTTCTTATTATTTTTTTTAATTTTTATAAACAAGCACTCCACTTTCCCCATACTACCATAACCCCTCCCACAGTGACTTCTGATCTGCTTTTGATGGATGTAAATTTGTTTTTCCAGTCATCTTTTCTAAATGATGTCAACAATTTTTGTCCTTATGTGTCTGCTTATTTCACTGTTTTCAAGTTTCTTCCATTTTTCAGCATGTCTCATAAATTCATTTTTCTTATGGCTGAAAAATATTCCATTGTGTTCATGCACAACTTTTTATATATCCAATCATTTGTTGATGGACTCTTGGGTAGCTTCAGAAAACTTTTGGCTATTATGAATAATTCTGCTATAAACACTGAATGAAACAGAGTATGATTTGATTAAAAATTCCCTAGATGGGAAGCAGACTTGGCCCAAAGGATAGGGCATCCGCCTACCACATGGGAGGTCCGCGGTTCAAACCCGGGCCTCCTTGACCCATGTGGAGCTGGCCTATGTGCAATACTGATGCACGCAAGGAGTGCCATGCCACGTAGGGGGGGCCCATGCACAAGGAATGCACCCCGTAAGGAGAGCCGCCCAGCGTGAAAGAAAGTGCAGCCTGCCCAAGAATGGCGTCGCACACACAGAGAGCTGACACAACAAGATGATGCAACAGAAGAAAACACAGGTTCCTGGTGCCACTGATAGGGATAGAAGCGGTCACGGAGGAACGCACAGCGGATGGACACAAAGAGCAGACTACTGGGAGGGTGGGGGAAGGTGAGAGAAATTTTTAAAAATTCCTAGATGATTTCAAAAGCAGATTGGAAGGGAGTGGATGTAGCTCAAGTGGTTGAGCACCTGCTTCCCATGTATGAGGCCCCAGGTTTGATCTCCAGTACCTCCTATAAACAAATAAACATACAAATGAAAAAGCCAACCCTCATTGGGGAAGAACTTGCTTCCTATGTATGAGGTCCTAGGGTTCAATCCCTGATACCTCCTTTTAAAAAAAAGGAAAGCAGATTGGGGAGTGGAGCCAAGGTGGTTGCAGAGTAAGGAGCTCCTGGAGTCAGCTCATGAAACAGGGCAGTTGGTGGTCACCCAGAGCTACCTAGAGCACCTGCCTGGAGGACCCAGGAGACCAGAGGAGTATCGTGCAACATCCTTGAGCGTGTAGAAGGAGGAGACTACCCATCTGCACAGAGGATTCACGAGTAGAGCACTCCACACAGTGGAGGTTGGTGCACATGATGTGCAATCCACCTTGGGAGCTATTCCGTGATTGGGGTTGGAAGTTCCATTTCCCCCAATAAAAACAGGAGGAAAACTTGGTGTGGCACTAACCTAAGATACTGATGAGTGGATTTGGTAAGTTGAAGGAGAATCCTAGGAACAACTAAACTTTGAGCCTGTCCAGGTCAGAGGGAAGCTGGTGGTCACCATTCTTACACCACCCTGGGCACAAGGGGAAGTGGAGCTGACTGAAAATCATAGTGCTTGGAAGGACTGGCTTCTTTCCACCCAGGTTGGATTGCAGGTCTAGCCTAAACCCCAGCCCCACCTCTGACAGGGAGGACGCTGGGGGGACCTGCACCACCTCTCTGGGAAGGTGCAAGCCACACTGCAGAGGCTGGTGCCCATCCTACTTCAGGGGCATAAGCCACCTCAGGAGCTATTCTGTGGCTGGACTTGGAAACTCCATTTCCCATAAATGGTGGAGTAATAGACAGTTGTCCACTGACCTCAGCTACTGATTAGTGGACTCGGCTGGCTAAAGTATAATCCTAGAGAAAGCTCGGGTCTGAGCATGTCCAAGTGGGAAAGAGTCCAGTAGCCACCATTTTGACTCTGGCCCAGCATGAGGGGGAGCCTGGTTGACTGAAAATCCAGTGAAGTTAGGGACTGGTTTCTTTCCATCAAGACCAGACTGCAGTCCTAGCCTAGGCTCCAGGCCCACCTCCAGCAGAGAGGTAGCTGGCAGAATCTGCACCAGGCTCTCCAGGCAACTGCAAATGCTCTCTGCTGGCAGAGGATGAATAGTCATACACCTTGGGCTGCATCCCCACACCCCAAGAGAATAGGAAAGGAGCTGGGTCCCCTCAGCCTCTCCAGGCAATGGCAGGAGTTTTCAGCCCACACAAACAGGTTTGTTGAGTGCCTTTGAGCCCATCTCCACCTCTGCCCCCCACAGGATAGGAGGGGGCAGGTGTAGCCTCAACCTGTCAGGGCAACTTCAGACAGTTTTGGGCTGCACTAACCTGACTGTTGGGTGCCTGTGACTCCACCTCCATCCCCAATAGGGCAAGAGATGGACTGTGTTTGTCCATCCTCTCTGGGTAACTGCAGGTGCTTTTGACCCACACAGCCTGGACGTTTGGGTACTTGTAGACCCACCCAATAGCAAAGAAGGGGGCTGGTATTTCCACAGCCTATTTGGGCAACAGAAGACCTTCAGCCTGGATGGGCTGGATTCTTGGATGCCTATGAATCCACCCACACCCCCAGTAGGATAGGAGGGGTCTGGTGTCTCCACAGCCTCTATTGGCAACAGTGGGTACTTTCAACCAACAGAGACTGAACTGTCAGCTGTCTGTACATCCAACCCCATGCCTTAAGAGGAAAGAAGGGGGTTGGTGTTTCCTCAGGCTCTACAGGCAATGGCAGGCATTCTTTGCCTAAAGGGACTGAACTGTTGATTGCCCATAGAACCACCCCCACCACCCAATAGGATAGGAGGGGGGCTGGTGCTTCCTCAGCCTCTCCAGGCAATGGTGGGCACTTTCAACCTACAGGACTGAATTGTTGTGATTTTGTTCCCACCCTCTAAAGAACAGAAGGGACAGTGCTCACTCAGCCTCTCAGGGCAACTGCAGGTGTATTTGGCCCACAGAGATTAGATTTTTGGGCACTCCAGAGGGTCCATTTCCACCCCCAGCAGGGAGAGAGTCTTGTGCTACATCAGTTAACCCAAGCAACTCTGGTCATTTTGGAACCATGCAGCATAGATTGCTGACCATAACTATAGCTCCATCCCTGACTAAGGTAGGTGAGGAAGAAGTGTGAACCTTCATCAGTCTCTCCAGGTGACTACAGACAGTCTTGTTGTGCCCAATTTGGATTATTATACATGCCTGCAGCTCTGTCCATACCCCTGACAGAGGAGAAAGGTGGGAGAAGCTGCATTACTTCCTCAGGCAATGTGGGTAGCTGCAGCCACCATAGCTTACAGCACCAACTATATCCTTGGCTCCTACTGCACAACCAGGAAGGGAGAAAAGATAAGAAATCCATAAATTAATGGAGAAACTGCACCCAGAATAAATACATCTAGCAAGTCAGATGTGGAAACACCAACAAAAATTACAATCCATACCAAGAAACAGGAAGGGATGGTCTAATTAAGGAACAAGATAAGCCTGCAGATGACATAAAGGAGTTGAGACAACTAATCTTAGATGTTAAAATAAATCTCCTAAATAGATTCAATGAGATGGCTAAAGAGATTAAGGATATTAAGAAGACATTGGATGAGCACAAAGAAGAATTTGGCATCACACATAGAAAAATAGCAGACATTATGGGAATGAAAGATGCAATAAGTGAAATTAAAAATATACTGGAGGCATATAACAGCAGATTTGAGGAAACAGAAGAAAGGATCAGCAAGCTTGAAGACATGGCATCTGAAAGCGAACAAACAAAAGAACAGATGAAGAAAAGAATGGAAAAAAAATTGAACAAGGTCTCAGGAACTAAATAAGAGCAAGAGATGTGCAAACAAACATGTCATGTGTGTCCCAGAAGGAGAAGAGAAGGGAAAAGGAGCAGAAGGAATATTTGAAGAAATAATGGTGGATATTTTCCCAATGCTATTGAAGGACTTAGATGTCCATGCCCAAGAAGCACAATGTCCTCCCATTCCAATAAGTCCAAATAGACCAACTCTAAGACACATATTAATGAGAATGTCAAATGCCAAAGACAAAGAGAGAACTCTGAGAGCAGCAAGAGAAAAGCAATGCATAACATATAAGTGATACCCAATAAGATTAAATGCTTGCAAGCAGACAGTGGTATGATACATTTAAGATGCTGCAGGAGAAAAACTGTCAGCCAAGAATTTCATACCCAGTAAGATTATTTTTTAATAATAAGGGTGAGATTAGAATATTCACAGATAAACAGAAACTGAGAGAGTTTATAAAAGATCAGCTTTGCAGTAAATACTAAAGGGAGTGTTACAGTCTGAAAAGAAAAGACAGGAGAGAGAGGCCTAGAAGAGAATCTAGAAATGACAACTGTATCAGTAACAGTAACTAAAAGTGTCAAATATAAAATGACAGATAAAAATCAAAGATCAAACTGGAAGAAATAAGAACTGTCTTTACAGTAATAACATTGAATCCTAATGGATTAAATTCCCCAATCAAAAGACAGACTGGCAGAATGGATAAGAAAATATAAGTCATCTATATGTTGTCTGCAAGAGACTCACCTTAGACCCAAGGACACCAATAAATTGAAAGTAAAAGGTTGGAAAAAGATATTCCATACATGCAGTAACCACAAAAAAAGCTGGGGTAGCTATACTTATATCAGATGATATAGACTTTAAAAACAAAACTGTTATTAGAGACAAGGAAGGACATTACATATTAATAAAAGGGATGGTTCACCAGGAAGAAATAACAATCATAAATGTATATGCACCTAACCAGCATATCCCAACATACATGAGGCAAACACTGACAAAACTGAAAGGAGAAATAGACATCTGTACAATAATAATTGGAGACTTCAATATACCACTCTCAGCATTGGATAGAGCATCTGGGCAGAAGATCAATAAAGAAACAGAGAGCTTGAATAATATGATAAATGGACTAAACCTAATAGACATATACAGAATATTGCACCCCAAAACAGCAGGATATACATTCCTTTCAAGTGTTCATGGATCTTTCTCCAGGACAGACCATATGTTGGGTCACAAAGAAGATCTCAATAAATTCAACAAAATTGAAATTATACAAAGCACTTTCTCTGATCACAATGGAATAAAGTTGGAAATCAACAAGTGGCAAATAAAGGGAAAATTCACATATATATGGAGATTAAACAACACACTTTTAAATAATCAGTGGCTCAAAGTAGAAATTTGAAGAGAAATCAGTAACTATCTCAAGATGAATGAGCATACAATATATCGGAACCTATGGGATGCTGCAAAGGCAGTGTTGAGAGGAAAATTTATAGCCCTCAATGCTTACATTAAAAAAGAAGAAAGAGCTAAAATCAATGGCCTAACTACACAGCTGGAGGAACTAGAAAAAGAACAACAAGCTAATCCCAAAGCAAGTAGAAGAAATGAAATAACAAAGATCAGTGCAGAAATAAGTGAAATTGAGGACAAAAAAAAAACAATAGAGAAAATTAACAAAACCAAAAGTTGGTTCTTCAAGAAGATTAACAAAATTGACAAAACCTTTTAGCTAGTATGATTAAGAATAAAAGAAAGAAGATGCAAATAAATGAAATAAAAAATGAAAGGAGATCCTTACTTCTGACCCCACAGAAATAGGAGAGATCATAAGAGGATACTATGAACAACTTAGTGCTAAACAACTAGACAATGTAGATGAAATGGAAAAATTCCTAGGAATGTACAAACAACCTACACTGACATTAAAGGAAATGGAAGACCTCAACAAACCAATCACATGTAAAAAGATTGAAACAGTCATCAAATAGCTCCTCAAAATGAGAAGCCCAGGACCAGATGGTTTCACAGATGAGTTCTACCAAGCATTCAAAGATTTAATACCAATCTTACTCAAGCTTTTCCAAAAAATTGAACAAGAAGGAACACTACCAAACTCATTCCATGAAGCCAATATCACACTAATACCAAAGCCAGATAAAGATATTACAAAAAGAGAAAATTACAGACCCATTTCTCTAATGAATACAGATGTAAAAATCCTAAATAAAATACTTCTTAATCAAATCCAACAACACATTAAAAGAATTATCCATCATGATCGAGTGGGTTTTATACCAGATATGCAAGGCTAGTTCAACACAAGAAAATCAATCAGCATAATACACCACATTAATAAATCAAAGAATAAAAATCACACAATCTTATCAATTGATGCAGAAAAGGCATTTGAAAAAATACAGCATCCTTTCTTGATAAAAATACAACAAAAAATAGGAGTTGAAGGAAACTTTTTCAACATGATAAAGGCCATATATGAAAAACCCACAGCTAACATTGTACTCAATGGTGAAAGACTAAAAGCTTTCCCATTGAGATCAGGGACAAGACAAGGATGCCCACTGTCACCACTGTTGTTTAATACAGTGCTAGAGGTTCTACTCAGAGCAATCAGGCAAGAAAAAGAAATAAAAGGCATTTAAATTGGAAAGGAAGAATTAAAACTTTCACTATTCACAGATGATATGATTATATATCTAGAAAGTCCCAAAAAATCTACAACAAAGCTGCTAGAGCTAATAAATGATTTCAGTAGAGTGTCAGGATACAAGATCAAGATGCAAAAATCAGTGGTGTTTCTATACACTAATAATGCACAATCTGAGGAGGAAGTCAGGAAAAAAAAATTCCCTTTACAATAGCAACTTGAACTAGGCCTAGAGCTGCAGGGTGCATAAGAGTTACATCCTGAGAGCCTCCATGTTGCTCAAATGTGGCCGCTCTCTAAGCCAACCTCAGCATACAAATGCATTACCTTTCCCCCAGTGAGGGACATGACTCCTGGGGATGTGCCTCCCTGGCACCAAGGGATTACTACCGATCACCAACTGGTGATGCAAGTAGAAAAAAAAACTTGAATAAAAGGTGGAAATGATAAAGACAAATAAGTTAATTTGGCTAAGAGACTTCAGAATGAGTTGGGAGGTCATCAGATGTGTCACGCTTACACACATCTCAGCAGGATCCTAGAGACAGCCAAAGTAGATAGAACCCCAGGTACTGGTGGTCCTGAGGTCTATGGAGACACCCAGGTTCTATGGTCATGGCAGATGGCTCAGGAGTTTGGTGCCTTTTCATTGGGCCCTACTTTGGAATTTGTGCTCCTGAAGGTGATGGAGTGGGACTCAGATGTGACCTTTCTACACATGCCTCTTCTGTCGCTTTTACTGAACCTGTGGTTGGTGCTGGGGTTGATATATACTCAGGGGACTTGAATCTCTGGACTGTCCATGTGTCAGATGGGCTCTGAGCCTCAGTAGAGTTGCAACACCCACTCTCTGCTTTTTTAGAGTTACCCAGGTCAGGTCAGCTAACAGGGAGGTGAAGATGGTCAAGCACCACACCAGGGAACTGAGAATGCCTACAACTGCAAGCAAGAAAATCACATCCATCAACCACGTGGGATCTAAGCCCCCTCTCAATATAGAGGTGGAGTGGACATCACCATTGCAGGGTCCACAGAATGGAGGATTAAAATATGGATTAGAGTTGGCTTACTGGTATTCTACTATAGAACTATTGTGCCTCTAGCAATGGCAGAAATTGTATCATTGCTGTGGAGACAGGGCCCAAGGTAGTTGCTGACGGCAGGGAGAGGGAAGAAGAGATGTCTTGTGGGGACAATTTTTTGGTCTTGGAGTTTTCCCAAATGATATTGCAGGGACAGATGCTGGACATTATATATCCTGCCATAACCCACTGAATGGAATGGGGGAGAGTGTAAACTACAAGGTAAATTATAATCCATGCGGTGCTCCAAAATATATTTTCCAAAGGAAATCAGAGAGCCAAAATAATGAAAGAGGTCGATGATGTGGGAGTAGTGGGGGGGTTGGGGTGTGGGGTATATGGGAACCTCTTATATATTTTTTTGAATTTTTAAAAAATTTATTGAGGTATATCACTCATACATATATATTTTTTAATGTAACATTTTTTGTGATCTATGTATCTTATAAAAAGGGAGGGGAGGGAAGGCCAGAATGATAAGAAGAAAGGGAAAGAGAAAAGAAAAGACAATAAGAAAAAATGTTTAAAAAGTAAGAAAACAGAATAAGGGAGATAGAAGTAAAAACAAGAAAAATTGAAGACTAAACAAAGAGGTGGAATGTAAGAACAAAAACAGAAAGCAGAAGATAGGAAGATGAACGAAGGAAAAGTGATAGCATAGGTAGACAAAATTGGTATACAAAGAAAAGGGGGAAAATGAAGGGATAAACACAGTAAGCAAGAAACAAGACAGCATCACCTATTTTTTTTTTAAATGGAGGGGGAGAGAGTGGGGAAAAGCAATAACAAAAAACCACTCAAGCAAGCAGTCAAACAAAAACTTAGGAAAAACATTCTTCCCTCTTAGGCCTCTAAAGAAATTATCAGGCTGCTTGTCTTCATCAATTACTCTGCAGTCTGCTCTCTGCAGGATTTGAATCAGATTTTAGCAAGTAAACTAAGTTAAAGAGAGAAACATTTTTAAAGAAAAATAAGAGCCCATGAGCAGCTAATACAAAAATATTATGTGTTTCCTGCCCTAAAGTATCAGCTGGGAGTTTGATAATATGGCAGATCACTACTCTAAGGAGAACCAGTAATCAAGCCAGGGACCTCAAATACTCAAAGCTGAGACTCCTCCACTGAGCTGAATTTTCTCATTGGGTCTTTTAGCTAGAGGGCTATCCATTCGCTTTCCCTAGGGCAGGTTTGACTTCTTGCAGTTGGGGAGATTACTGCTGATTAGGAGCCTGTCTGTCCCTGCCCCCTTTCTATTCTTATTGCTTTCTCTCCCTGGGTAGCTGGGTTCAATAACCTGTGTGGGTGGATTCCCCCTCACCTCTCCTGGTCAGGTTGAGTTCCCTTCTGAAATTCAAATAGGACCCTGGTGACTGAACTCACAGCAGAGAAATGACTCTCAACCCTTTTCCAGATCTCTTCCTCCTTCCAGGGGATCCTAAATAGGCCCCTGGAAGGTTATTAAGCACTTCCTGCTGCCCATCTCCCTTGGGGGAGTTGGAATTTTGATAGTTTTCAGCACCAGGCCTGTCCAATTGCCTGACTCCATCCTCTCCAAGTCCAAGTTCCTTTCTCCCAGGTCAGCTAGGTAATTCAGGCTGCCTAAGCAGATTCACCTCCACCCTCTTCCTGGGGCCTCCTCTTGCCAGCTGGTATGCTCCCTAAAGTTCAAAGGAGGTCCAGGTAACCAAACCCATAGAAAGGAAACCCCTCTCCTTCCTTCACCAGAACCCTCTTACACCCAGAGAATCAGAGAATACTCTCTCCTGCTCTGTGGTTAGTGGGAGTTGGGGGTTCACAGTGGATTTTTGTCTTGAGGGGGCGGTTTAGCTATGCACTGTTTCCAGCCATTGGGGCAAGAAACACATGCTTTTCTTTGAGTTTTTATCTCTTTGTCCCATTCCCTCCATACTGATGCCCTGAAGCCTCCTGCTCTGCGGGTTGCCAAAACAGCCCACTCAGGCAGGTTCTTGCCCATTCTCCACCACTTTTTGTGAGAGAAGTGGTGAGTGCCCACTTAAACTGATGCCATCTTGCCTCCTCCTTCCAAAGCATTTTCATTGCAATAATAAAACTTAAAACTCCTATGTGGTGTGGGGGAAAAGAGGGCAGATTGAGGAGGGGGCAACAATTTCTCTCACCAAGTCACTACACAGGAAAGAGCAAGAGGGCAAAGTAAAATCCAGAAAACTAAAATCAATAGTGGGAGCTAAGTTTAAAAACAGAAGATGCTGAAGCTACATTGACCAGAATTATTTTCTTTTTTTTAAAAAACTTTTTATTGTATTTTTTGAAGATACATAGATCACGAAAAATGTTACATTAAAAAATATGAGGTTCCAACATACCCCACACCCCACCTCACCCCCACTCCTCCCACATCAACAACTTCCTTCATACTTGCAGCACACCCATTGCATTTGGTGAACACATCTTGGAGCACTGCTGTACCACATGGATTATAGTTCACATTGTAGTTTAAACTCTCCCCCATTCCATTCAGTGGGTTATGGCAGGATATATAATGTCCAGCATCTATCCCTGCAATATCATTTAGGACAACTCCAAGTCCCAACAATGCCCCCACATGACATCTCTTCTTCCCTCGCCCTGCCCTCAGCAAATACCATGGACAATTTCTCCACATCAGTGCTACACTTCCTTCCATTACTAGTCACAATAGTTCTATAGTAGAATACCAGTAAGTCCACTTTAATCCATATTTTAATCCTCCATTCTGTGGACCCTGAGATGGTGATGTCCACTCCACCTTTTATCAAGAAGGGGCTTAGATCCCACATGGTTGATGTCTGTGATTCTCCTGCTTTCAGTTGTAGGCACTCTTGGTTTCCTGATATGGTGGTTGACCATCTCCACCCCCCATTAGCTGACCTGGGTAAGTCCAATGAATCAGAGAGTAGGATATGCAATTCTGCTAAGGCTTAGGGCCCAGCTGGCATATGGCCAGTCCAAAGATTTCTCCTGGATATACCCCAACCCCAGCACCAACCACAGGTTCGGTAATTATTTTCTTTTTTTTTTTAATTGACATTGTAATAATATTACATTAAAAAATATATATATATATATATATGAGGTCCCATTCAACCCCACCACCCCCACCCCACCTCTCGCCCCCCAGCAACACTCATTCCCATCATCATGACACATCCATTGCATTTGGTAAGTACATCTTTGGGCACCTCTGCACCTCATGGTCAATGGTCCACATCATGGCCCATACTCTCCCCCATTCCATCCAGTGGGCCCTGTGAGGATTTACAATGTCTGGTGATTGCCACTGAAGCACCATCCAGGGCAGCTCCATGTCCCAAAGACGCCTCCACCTCTCATCTCTTCCTCCCTTTCCCCATACCCATCAGCCACCATGTCCACTTTTCCCAATCCAATGCCACCTTTTCTATGTGGACATTGGATTGGTTGTGTCCATTGCACCTCTATGTCAAGAGGAGGCTCAGATTCCACCTGGATGCTGGATGCAATCCTCCCACTTTCAGTTGTAATCACTCTAGGCTCCATGGTGTGGTGGTTGTCCTTCTTCAACTCCATCTTAGCTGAGTGTGGTGAGTCCAATGAATCAGATTGTAGGTGTTGGAGTCTGTTGAGGCTCAGGACCTGGCTATCACATTGTCAGTCCAGAGATTCAAATCCCCTAAATATATCTTAAACCCCAACACTAACTGCACCTCCAGGACATTAGCATGAAAGTCTTATGAAGAGAGATCCCATCTGAGTCCAGATTCATCACACATAAACACCATTTCCAAAGAGGGGCCATCTGACCTGGTAGTTAACCCCATCGGCCATGACCATAACTCCCATGTGTCTCTTTAGCCCTCAAAGGAACCAATACCTGGGGGTTATATCTGCTTTATCTGTCTCTCAGACTCTGCTCAGTTGTGCATAAGGGCAATCCTTCTGACAGCCTCCAGACTCTTTTTTAGAGACTTGTAGCCATACAAACTCATTTCTCCTTTCCATTTCCCCCTTACATTAGGTCAAACAGCATTTTAAAGTCATGTTATTTTATGTAGACAGGGATATTCTGCTGATCCGCATTGAACCTTCCGTATAAGGTCATTTTCCAGTTGCATCATCAGTTGGTAGTTGATAGTGGTCCTTCAGTGCCAGGGAGGCTCATCCCCGGGTGTCATGTCCCACGCTGGGGGGAAGGCATTGCATTTACATGCTGTTTGGCTTCGAGACTGACCACATTTGAGTAACATGAAGGCTGACAGGAGGAAATTCCCAGGCACAATGCTGCTCTAGGCCTTGCTCTTATTTTAGGCTTATCAGCTCACAAGCATAGTCATTCGCGTCAGGGGCTCACTGTTGAACCCTCACTCCCTCCCGGTCCCCGCCGCTGCACCTGGGAGACTGTCACTGCTCCCCTAGGGACCACAACAGAGCACCACTGGCCAGGAACCCAGTACCCCCCCTGCTGTGGTTTTAAATTGTTGCCACTATGAGTATATCCAAACATTACCATGCACCCTGGACATATGTTCTGTACAGCTCCCTGTCAGCCATATATCACCTGTCAATTGTATCCTATACCAGTATCTCTCCATTGCCATTGTTGAACCACTCTGTGATCCAGAACTCCCTGAAATTTGAAGCCCAATATAATGTCAGGGTCCCTTACTAGGAGATGGCATATAGCGATGGGTTTAAAGGTTAGATAATTATTTTCTTAAGAGAACATTCAAGGATTTGTCGGATCGCTGGGTCTCTCATTTCATGTTAAGTGTCTAAAAACAGCACCTTCAATTTAAACTTTAGATTAAAGTTCTTCAAATTTAGGAGTAGTAGAGCTTTGACGGCTATGAGAAGATACAAGAATCCTGAAAATCAATTTAAAAGCTGCAGGATGAAAAAAAAAATAAGCCAGTCCACAAAGAAGGTTTCAGAGGTTCCTGCTGGCTCAGGAACAGATACCTGTAGTGTCCAACACTGTAGTGAAAACTATCTGCTTTCAAAAGGCATAGGATTTGAGAAGAGGATAGGGTGGGGTTAGTCAAGGCAAAGGCACTCCTCTACCCTGCTTCAGTTTTGGGTAGGGCTTTTAATTCAACCCAAGGTCATCTCTCAACTTGGAGAATGATTCAGCTCTAAACAGTACCTTAAAATTGCTATGACTTTGCAGCAGAGCAACAAGAATTTTAATATCTCATAGATAAAAGTCTCACCCCCAAAATACAATAAAAATTCTTGCCCCCTGCATAATTCTTATTCTAAAGTTAAGCCATCATTACTGCTGTTAATACTTGAACATATATGTAACTGGAAAACTAAATCTAAAAGACTGAAGCTAAATCACCCCAAAACCAAAACAAAGAATTAGTGTTTTATGACATATGTTTTAAGAAACACACAAAATAGGAGAAAAGGGAAGAGGAAATGGAGGTGATGAAAGCAAAGCTGAATAATAGAATGCATTCAGTCTGAGCTGACATTTATACACAGAGTGTAGAGGATCAACAAGAAAAACTTCCTATGGATTCACGTGTGCGTGTAGAGAAATGCTAGACACCTTCAGAGCAGATCCAAGTACAGGGAATGAGGTGAGGAGGCCATTCCTGTTTTTTAGTTTATGAGGCTCCATATAAAAGATTAGAGTGGCATGCAGTGGGGCAATGATGCCCGGGTGGCCAGTGGCATCATAGGTGTAGTCTGGGGGAGATAGTTTGACTCTGACGCACACTATCTGGACAACCCCTTCTTCCCAGCTTCAAGTCACCTCCTGCTTGCCTAGTACAAACTTAAAGCGTTTATTTCTGTCCCAGGAGAAACCACATTTCTTTCCCATCTTCAAGCCTCTCCGTGTAGTTCACCACACAGGCTTGGACATGTTTTGATAAGGTGCACTCATCTCTAGGAAATATGGTGTGTACTTGCCCTCACATGGTGGCTGCGGTGGATGCTGGGTGGGTGGCACAGAACAAGAGCTTACCTGGTGGTGGCTTGGTGGCTCTGCCTCCTCCCTCTGCCCTTCACCTGCCATAATGCCTCCCAGCCTGAGTAAGCACTGTTGGGTGGTTTTTTTATTACTGAGTCAATCTCTTTACTTGTTTTACATCAGTTGAGATCTTCTATTTCTTCTTGAGTCAGTTTAAGTATATTAAACATTTCTAGAAATTTGTACATTTTCTCTACATTATCTAATTCATTGACATACAATTGTTCATGGTACTTTCTTGAAATCCTTTTAGTTTCTGCAAGATCAGTAGTAATGTCCCCCCTTTTATTTTGGATTTTAATTATTTGCATCTACTCACTTTTTTTTTCTATCCGTCTAGCTAAAGGTTTGCCAATTTTGTTGATCTTTTCAAATAACCCATTTTTTGTTTCATTGATTTTATTGATTGTTTTTCTATTCTGCATTTTATTTATCTTTGCTATAATTTTTAGTTTCCTTCCTGCTACTAGTTCCTCAAGATGTGCACTTAGTTTATAGATTTGAGATCTTTTTTCTTTTTAAATATAGGCATCATAGCTATAAATTTCCCTCTGGCCACTGCCTTTGCTGCATCCCATAGAGTTTGGTAAGATTTTCCTTTTCATTTGTTCTAGGAATTTTCTGATTTCTTTTGTGATGACTTCATTGACCCACTGATTAAGAGTATATTGTTTAATTTCCACATATTTGTGAATTTTCCAGTTTTCCTTCTATTGATTTCTAGCTTCATTCCATTGTGGTTGGAGAAGATGCTTTGTATGATTTCCATCTTTTAAAATTTTTTGAGACTTGTCTTATGGCCTAATATTTGACCATAAGGTAAGTCTCAATTTAGAGAATGATCCATGTGCACTTGAGAAAAATGTGTATTTTGCATTTGTTGAGTGCAGTGTTCTGTATATATCTGTTTTAGTTTCCTGTTGCCAAAACAAATACCATACAATGGTTTGGCTGAAACAATGGGAATTGATTAGCTCAGGTTTTGAAGCTAGAAGTCCAAAATGGAGGTGTCAATAAGGCGATGCTTTCTCCCCCAAAGACTGTGGCATTCTGGGGTTGGGTACCAGTAATCCTTGGTTCTTGGCTTTTCCATCACATGGCAATGCACATGATGTCATCTTTCTCTCCCATGTTCTACTGATTTCCAGGTTCTGGATGCTCCCTGTGGCTTCTCCTCTGTGGCCTCTATAAGGCTGCCAGTAATAGGATTAAGGCCCATCCTGAATCAGCTGGGCCACACTTTAACTGAAGTAACCCCATGAAAAGGTCCTATGTACAACAGGTTCAAACCCACAGGAATTGGTTAAGATTAAGAACATGTATTTCTGGGGTACAGAACTCCAAGCCACCACAATGTCTGTGAAGTCTGGATCATTTATAGTATTGTTCAAGTTCTCTGCTTCCTTAATGATTATCTGTCTAGATGTTCTGTTGATGAAAGTAGTGTTCTGAAATCTCCAATTATTATTGTCCAAGTGTCTATTTCTTCCTTCAATTTTGTCAATGTTGGCCTCATGTATTTTGGGATACTGCTAAGGTTAGTCTCTTGCAAACAAGCATATAGTTGGATCATGAGTTTGTATCCATTTTGCCCATCTGTGACTTTTGATTGTAGAGCTTAATCCATTTATATTCAAATTAATTGCTGATAGGACTTCATCCATTTTGCCTTTTGTTTTGTGTATGTCTTATACCTGTTTTGGGTCACATTTCTTCCATAACATGTTTTTTGTGTGTATGGTATATTTTTTGTAGTTTGATTCCCTTCTCATTTCCTCTCTCTCTATATATATATGTATAGATAGATAGATAGATAGATAGATAGATAGATAATTTGGGGTTAACATGGAGTTTATATTTAATGTCCTAATTCTATAACAATCCAGTTTGAATTGGAACCAACTTAATTTCTTTTTTTTAATTATTTTTTTTAATTACATTATGAAAAATATGAGGTCCCATTCAACCCCACTGCCCCCGCCCCCCACTCCCCCCACAGCAACACTCCCCCCATCCTCATGACACATCCATTGCACCTGGTAAGTTCATCTCTGAGCATCACTGCACCCCATAGTCAACGGTCCACATCATAGCCCAGACTCTCTCACGTTCCATCCAGTGGGCCCTGGGGGGATCTACAATGTCCCGTAATTGTCCGTGAAGCACCATCCAGGACAACTCCACGTCCCGAAAACGCCTCCACATCTCATCTCCTCCTCCCGTTCCCCACACCCAGCAGCCACCATGGCTACCGTTCCCACACCCATTCCACATTTTCTCTGTGGACATTGTATTGGTTGTGTCCATTGCACATCTATGTCAAGTGAGGGCTTAGATTCCACATGGGTACTGGATGCACTCCTCCCGCTTCCAGTTGTAGACACTCTAGGCTCCATGTTGTGGTGGTTGACCTTCTTCAACTCCATGTTAGCTGAGTGGAGTAAGTCCAGTAAGTCAAAGTGTAGGAGCTGAAGTCTGTTGAGGCTCTGGGCCTGGGTGTCATATTATCAGTCCAGAGATTCAAATCCCCTACATATATCTTAAACCCAGCACCAACTACAATTCCAATAAAGTAGCATGCAAGTCTTGTGAAAAGAGATCCCCTCTGAGTCCAATTCCATCACGCAGAAACACCAGCTCCAAAGAAGGGCTATCTGTCATGGCAGTGAACCCCTTCTGCCATGACCATAGAACCCGTGGGTCTCTTTATCCCTCAAAAGAACCAATACCTGGGGTTGTATCTACCTTATCTGTCTCTTAGACTCTGTTCAGTTGTACATAGGGGTATTCCTTCTGACAACCTCCATACTCTTTTTTAGAGACTCACAGCCTTATAATCTCATTTCTCCTTTCCATTTCCCCCTTACATTAGGTCAAACAGCTTCCCGAAGTCATGTTATTATATGTAGACAGGTATATTCTGCTGTTCCGCATTGAATCTTTAATTCAAGGTCATTTTCTAGTTGCTTCTTCAGCTGGTATGTGGTAGTGATCCCTCGGTGCCAGGGAGGCTCATCCCCGGGTGTCGTGTCCCACGCTGGGGGGAATGCATCGCATCTACACGCTGAGTTTGGCTGTGAGAGTGGCCACATTTGAGTAACATGAAGGCTGTCAGGAGGAAACCCCCAGGCACAATGCTACTCTAGGCCTTGTTCTTATTGCAGGTGTATAGGCTCAAAAGTGTAACCATTAGTATCATGAGCCCACTGTTGGGCCCTCCTTCCTTCCTGGTTCTTGCCGTTGCACCTGGAGGATTGCCGCTGCTCTCCCAGGGCCCACAACAGTGACCCCCCGGCCAGGAGCCCAGTACCCCCCCCAGCTGTTGTTTTTGTTTCCACTATGAGTATATATAGACATTACCATATACCCTGGGCATATGCCCTGTATAACTCCCTGTCAACCATATATATCCTGTCAATAACATCCCATATCAGTATTCCTCCGCTGCCATTGTTGAACCACTCTGTGATCCAAAACTTCCCGTAAAGTGAATCCCAACATAATGTCAGCTTCAGAAGAGTCTTAGATCACCGAAATTCATATATACAATATACAGTATTTCCCCAGATCTACCATAAAACCTTTTCCCTTGCACAGCAATAATCTTTTAACTTATTCATATCATATTTCCTGAAACTGATGTACAGATTCCAAAACTATAGTTTTCAAACAAGGTGACATTTGTGCTTACTATGTGGTCCATATTTTAGGCTGTACAGTTTTCTAAATTTTTTAGTTATCCTATGTTTTGTCTTATGGTTTTCATTATTAGTCTGTCATCCCCTATATGTTTTTGGTGTAATATTAGCTGTTTTATATTCATCCTCGTGTACTCTCACATAACTCCTCTTTTGCCCCCTTATTTACCTTTGTTCCATCCATTCCACGTCCATTTTCCCCTCCCCTTAGGGCCCACAACGCCTGCCAATCTAATACCCTGGGAGCCGTCCTTTCTCACGAGAGATACAGTTCTCTCTATTCGACGGCATTAGTCTTCCCCAGGATATGGGTCCACCCCACCCAATGGTAGAACCCACCTTGGCAAAATGAGCCTTCAGCTATTCCCTCCAGAGTCCGTCACGCATCAGACCATACCCCCTGAGCGTCCTAACCAGGTAACCCTCCAACTTATACTTTGATACGTTTTACTCAACATTTAGTTCTCAACGAACTTCTGACACTCTCCCATATTCGTATGTTGCCCCTCCCTCCCACCTATTTCTTGGACAATATTACCCCTCTTCCCATCCCCAGCCCCCCTCAAACCCAGAAAACCCCACCCAAAGGTAACCCCTTGCCCCCATTTTGTCCCTTCTTTGTGCTCATACTTACCGCCAGCTCATCACAGATTCCACCCCTGCAGACATTAACTCACATCCTTCCTCCACCCCCCGATTTCCTGTAAGCCACTTTTCCGGACTCTAGCTCTCTGAGACAGTTAACTTATTTCATATCATTGAGGTCATATAGTATATGTCCTTCAATGCCTGGGTTGCTTCACTCAACATAAGATTCTCAAGGTTCATCCATGTTATCACGTGCGATTGTAGTCCAACTTAATTTCAATAGCATACACAATCTCTGCCCCAATACCTCTCTGCCACCCCTCCATATTTTGTTACTGTCACACATTATCTCTTTATAATTTGCATGTCCAATAAAATAGAAACATTATCAATTCTTATGCATTTGTATTTTAGATCTTGTAATAAATTAAAAATACATTTACATACTTTGAATACATGAATACTGGCTTTTATATTAACCCTACCAGATATCTTTATTTCTCCATACAGCTCTGACGTCTAATGTCTTTCCCTTTCAATCTGCAGAACTCCCTTTAGCATTTCTTGTAAGGTGGGTCTAGTGGTAACAAATTCCCTCTGCTTTCATTTTATATGGGAATGTTGTAAACTCTCTTTCATTTTTTAGTACATGCTTTTTTATTCACTTTCCCAAGAGATAAGCCACCTGCCACGTTGTTTATGCATTTTCTATTCTTAAAAAAATATTTTTATTAAAGAGATTGTGAACTTACAAAACGATCATGAACGTGTGTGGAATTCCCATATAATGCCCCTCCACCAACCCACTACATTGTTGTGGAACATTTGTTACAGATTATTAGATAATATCATTAGCCCATTATCACTAAATACAGTCAATAGTGTACATTTGGTAATTTTTTCCATAACCCTCTATTATTAACACAGTACATCTTTTACACTGATGCAAGAATATTACAGTGTTGCTGTAAACTATCATCCATAGGTTACATTATTTGCATTTTCCCCATGCTTCTCCACATTCTTACAAACTTGCAATAGTACATTTGTTCTAGTTCATAGAAGGACATTCTTATATTTGTACTATTAACCACAATTCTCATCCACCTCTGGGTCCACTGGTCATTCAGTCCCTAGATTATCCTCTAGCTTTCATTCAGCTGACATTTACATCCCTAGAGTACACTTTTCAGCCAGAATTCCATTTATAAACCAGCTGCATTAGTTTTACTCACTATAATGTGTTGCCATCAGCTCTATCCATTTCCACAAGTTTACAGCCAAGTTAATTAAAACCTCTACATACATTAAGCATCAGTATACCTTCCCAGCCATCCTCTTATCTCCTAATAATCTATATGCTAGTTTTAACTCTATGTGTTTATTCTTCATATTTAGCTCATATTAGTCAAAACATGCAATATTTGTCCTTCTGTGTTTGGCTTACCTCACTTAACATAATATCTTCAAGGTTCATCAATGCTATCATACGTGTCCCAACTTCATTTCTTCTTATACAAGCATGGAATTCCATCATATGTATTGTGTATAACACATTTTGTTTATCCACTTAATGGTTGATGGACAGTTGGGTTGTTTCCATCTTTTGGCAATTGTTCATAATGCTGCTATGGACATTGGTGTGCAAATGTCTGTGTGAGTCACCTTTTTCAGTTCGTCTGGGTACATTCCTACTAGAGGAATTGCTGGATCATACGGCAGTTGTATATTTAGCTTCCAGAGGATCCGCCAAACTGTCTCCCACAGAGGCTGCATCATTTTACATTCCCAGCAACAGTGAAGGAGAGTTCCTATGTCTCCACATCCTCTCCACCACTTATTGTTTTCTCTAGTTTTAAATAATGGTCATTCTATGCAGTGTGAGATGATATCTCATTGCTATTTTTATTTGCATTTCCCTAATAGCTACTGATATTGAACATTTCTTTCATGTGCTTTTTGGCCATTTGTATTTCCCCTTTGGAGAAGCATATATTTAAGTTTTTTTTTTTTAAATATTTATTTATTTATTTATTTATTTAATTCCCCTCCCCTCCCCCGGTTGTCTGTTTTCTGTGTCTTTTTGCTGCTTCTTGTTTCTTTGTCCGCTTCTGTTGTCGTCAGCAGCACGGGAAGTGTGGACGGCGCCATTCCTCGGCAGGCTGCTCCCTCCTTCACACTGGGCGGCTCTCCCTATGGGTGCACTCCTTGCGCGTGGGGCTCCCCTACGCGGGGGACACCCCTGTGTGGCAGGGCACTCCTTGCGTGCATCAGCACTGCACACGGGCCAGCTCCACACGGGTCAAGGAGGCCCGGGGCTTGAACCGTGGACCTCCCATGTGGTAGACCGACGTCCTAACCACTGGGCCAAAGTCGGTTTCCCTATTTAAGTTTTTTGACTATTTTTTAATTGGATTGCTTACACTTTTATTGTTATATAGAATGGAAATCAAACCCTAACCAGATATGTGGTTTCCAAATGTTTTTTCTCACTGAGTGGGCTGCCTTTTCACTTTCTTGATGAAGTCATTTGAATCACAAAATTGTTTAAGTTTGAGGAAATCTGATTTATGCATGTTTTCTTTCATTGCCCATGATTTCAGTGTACAGATTAAGAATCTAACACATGTCACCAGATCTTAAAGATGTTTCCCTATATTTTCTTCTAGGAGCTTATGGTTCTAGATTTTATGGATTTTATGGTTCTAGTCTTTGATCCATTATGAGATAATTTTTGTATAAGATGTGAGATATCGGTCCTCATTCTTTCTTTTTGGCTATCAATATCCACTTCTCCCAGCACCATTTGTTGAATAGACTGTTCTGGCCCAGCTGGGTGGTTTTGATAGCCTTATCAAAAATCACATGGTCACAGATGTGGGGTCTGTTTCTGAACCATCAGTTTGGTTCCATTGGTCTGTTTATCTATATTTATGCCAATACCATGCTGTTTTTATCACTGTACCTAGGTAAGGTGAGATTTAAAGTCTGGAAATGAGAGTCCTCCAACTTCACTTTTCCTTTTTAAGATGTTTATGGCTCTTCAGGTCTCCTTACCCTTCCAAATAAATTAGATAATAGTGTTTTACATTCCCTTAAAAAATGCTTGTGGAATTTCTATTGGGATTGCATTGAATCTGTATATCAATTTGGGTAGAATTGACATCTTAACAATATTTATTCTCCCAATCCATGAGCATTGAAGGTTCTTCCATTTATTTAGACCTTTTAAAAAAATTTATTTTAGCAATGCATTGTGGTTTTTTTCAATGCAAGTGCTTTACAATCCTGGTTAAGTTTATTCCTAGATATTTTATTCATTTAGTCACTAATGTAAATGAATTTTTTTTCCTGACTTCCACCTCAGATTGTTCAGTGCTACTATATAGAAACACTAATGATTTTTTGCACATTCATCTTCTATTCTGCCACTCTGCTGAAAGTATTTATTAGCTCTAGCAGCTTTGTTGCAGATTTTTCAGAACTTTCTAGATATAGGAGCACATCATCTGTGAATAGTGCAAATTTTACTTCTTCCTTTCCAATTTTGATACCTTTTATTTCTTTTTCTTACCTGATTGCTCTAGCTAGAACTTCTAGTACTATATTGAACAGCAGTGGTGACTGTGGACTTCCTTGTCTTGTTCCCAATCTCAAAGGGAAAGCTTTCAGTCTCTCACCACTGAGTACAGCATTAGCTGTGAGCTTTTCATATATGGCCTTCATCATGATGAGAAAGGTTCCTTCAATCCCTATCTTTTGTAGTATTTTTATCAAGAAAGGATGCCCCATTTTGTCAAATGCCTTTTTTTGGATCACTCAATAAGATCATGTGATTTTTTTCTCTTTGGTTTATTAATGTGGTGTATTATGATGATCAATTTTCTTGTTTAACCATCCTTGCATGCCTGGTGTATTAGCCAGCCAAATGGGTACTGATGCAAAGTATCAGAATTCTGTTGGCTTTTGTAAAAGGTATTTATTTGGGGTAAAAGCTTACAGTTACAGGGCCCTAAAGAGTCCAACTCAAGGTACCATAAGAGGTACTTTCTCAAAGCCAATTGTCACATGTTGAAGCAAGATGGTGGGTGATCTTCCTTCCTCTCTTTTGGGTACAGGCTAGCAAAGGGCTTGTTTCTTTCTGTGCTCAGCTGCAGACTACCAGGTGAATGGTTCATCTCTCTTCCTGGGATTATAGGATCAAAGTTCTCTCCTCTGCCAGGCTATGGAGTGTTCTCTCTTCCTGTGTATCTTCTTCTATGACAGTGTCCATTTATATAATCCACCAAGGGCGTGTGGATGCAACCCTGAGTTACAACCCTACTGACATGCTTGAATCAAAGGCCTAAACTGAAGTAAAAAATTTAAAGTCATCTCACCTGAATCTAATATAATCAAAAGGGATCACACGCAGAGGAACAGACCAGTTTACAAACATAATCCTCCTTTTTTGGAATTCATAAATAAAATCAAAGTGCTACACCTGGTATAAAACCCACTTGATCATGATGAATAATTCTTATAAGCTGTTCTTGGATTCAATTATCAAGTATTGAATTGAGGATTTTTGCATCTGTTCATTAGGGAAATTGGTCTATGGTTTTCCTTTTTTTTTTTGGTAATGTTTGTCTGGCATTGATATTAGGGTGATATAGGCTTCAAATAATGAATCTGGTAAAGTTCCTTCTTGTTCACTATTTTGGACGAGTTTGAGTAAGACTGGAATTAAATCTTTGAATGCTTGATGGAACTCACCTGTGAAACCATCTGGTCCTGGGCTTTTCACTTTGGAGTGTCGTTTGATGTTTGATAACTATTTCAATCTATTTACTTGTGATTGTTTGGTTGAGGTTTTCGATTTCTTCTAGGGCCAATGTAGGTTGACCCTAGGAATTTTCCATTTTATCTACATTGTCTAGTTTATTGGTGTCTAGTTTATTGGTTATTCATAGTATCCTCTTATGATCTCTTTTATTTCTCTGTTGTCAATAGAAATGTCCCTGTTTTCATTATTTATTTTATTTGAATCTTCTCTCTTTTTTGTCACTCTAGCTAAGCATTTGTCAATATTGTTAATCTTGAAGAACCAACTTTTGGTTTTGTTAATTTTATTGTTTTTGTGTTCTCAAATTTTAATTTCTGCTCTAATCTTGGTTACTTCATTCCTTCTGCTTGCTTTGGGATTAGTTTGCTGTTGTGTTGCTAGTTCTTCCAGCTGTGTAGTTAGGTCATTGATTTTAGCTTTCTTCTTCATTTCCTGTAAGCATTGAGGGCTATCAGTTTCCTACTCAGCACTGACTTTGCTGCATTCCATAAATTCTGATATGTTCTGTTCTCATTTTCATTCATCTCAAGATATTGATTTCTCTCACACTTTCTTCTTTGGCCCACTGATTATTTAAGAGTTTGTTTTTTGATCTCCATATATTTGTGAATTTTCCCTTTTACCACTGATTCTTGATTTCTAGCTTTGTTCCATTATGCTCAGAGAAAGTGCTTTGTATAATTTCAATCTTGTTGAATTTATTGAGAATTGCTTTGTGACACAACATATAGTCTACCCTGGAGTACTTGAGAAGACTGTATATCCTGCTCTTTTGTGGTGCAATGTTCTAGATATGTCTATTAGGTTTAGTTCATTTATCATAATATTTTTTTATTGATCAAGTTTTAAAAATTTATTTCTCTCCCCTTCCCCCCCCACCTCAGTTGTCTGCTCTCTGTGTCTATTTGCTGTGTGTTCTTCTTTGTCCGCTTCTGTTGTTGTCAGCGGCATGGGAATCTGTGTTTCTTTTTGTTGCATCATCTTGTTGTGTCAGCTTTCCATGTGTGCAGTGCCATTCGTGGGCAGGCTGAACTTTCTTTCATGCTGGGTGGCTCTTCTTATGGGGCGCACTCCTTGCACATGGGGCACTCCTTGTGCGCATCAGTACTGTGCATGGGCCATTTCCGCACGGGTCGCGGAGGCCCGGGGTTTGAACCGCAGACTTCCCATGTGGTAGATGGACACCCTAACCACTGGGCCAAGTCCACTTCCCCATTTATCATAATATTAAAGTCCTCTTTTTATTGATCTTCTGCATAGATGTTTTATCCAGTGCTAAGAGTGGTGTATTGAAGTCTCCAAGAATTATTGTAGAGACATCTATTTCTCCCTTCAGTTTTGCCAGTGTTTGCCTCATACAATTGGGGCATCCTGGTTAGGTGCATACACATTTATTATTATTTCTTCCTGATGAATTGCCCTTTTATTAATATATAATATCATTCCTTGTCTCTAAGAAGAGTTTGCTTTTAAAGTCTACTTCATCTGATATAAGTACAGCTATTCCATCTTTTGTTGGTTACTGCATGCATGGAACACCTTTTTCCAGCCTCTCACTTTCAATTTGTTTCCTTGGGTATAAGGTGAGCCTCTTGTAGACAACATATAGGTGGCTCATATTTTCTTATCCATTCCACCAGTTTGTGTCTTTTGATTGGGGTGTTTAATCCATTAATATTCAATGTTATTACTGTAAAGGCAGTTGTTACTAAACCCATTTTGACCTTTGGGTTGTATCTGCTATATTTTATTTTCATCACTCTTTTTACAGTTTTTTAAAAAAACTTTTGCTTATATAATCTTCATTTCAAGACTTCCTTCCAAGCCTCTCTCTCCTGTCATTTTCAGACTATAGCATGCCCTTTATTATATCCTGCAAGGCTGGTCTCTTGGTTACAAAATTTCTCAGTTACTGTTTATCTGTAAATATTCAAAACTTGCCTTCATGTTTGAAAGACAGTCCTGCCAGATATAAGATTCTTGGCTCACAGTTTTCCTCTTCAGTATCCTAAAGTATACCATACCACTGCTTTCTTATCCCCATGGTTTCTGATGAGAAATCAGCACTTAATATTATTGAGTACCCTTTTTATGTGAGGCATTGCTTTACTCTTCCGACTCTCATAATTCTTTCACATTTGACATTCTGATTAATAACTGTCTCAGAGTAGGTTTATTCAGATTTATTTGAATGGGAATGCATTGTGCTTCTTGTACATGGATATCTGTGTTGTTAAATAGGGTTGGGAAACTTTCAGCCATTATTTTTTCAGATATTCCTTCTGCCCCTTTTCTCTATCTGTTCTTTTGTATTATGTTCACTTTCGGAAGCCAGGGTTTTAAGCTCACTGATCCTTTTTTATGCCTCCTCAAATCTGCTGTTATATACCTCCAGTGTATTTTTTAAAGAAACTTTAGATTACATAAATGTTACATAAAAATTATAGAGGGTTCCACTATGCCCCACCTCCTTCACCTCCCACACTTCCCTGCATTAACAACTTTCTTCATTAGTGTGGTAAATTTTTACAATCGATGAACACATAATGAAGCATTGCCACTAACCATGGATTATAGTTTATATTATAGTCTACACTCCATCCTGTGCAACTTTGTAAGGTATGACAAAATATATAATGGCTTGTATCCATCATTGCAACATCATGCAGGACAATTCCAATGTCCCCAAAATGATCTCATATTACATGTATTTTTCTCTTTGCCTCCCCTCAGAACCTCTGGTGGCCACTTCATCCACATTAATGATAAAGGTTCTCCCATTGCTCAAATAACAATAAGTCTACAGGTGAATAATAGTGACTCTACTTTAGTCCATAGCTCATTCTTCAATCTTGAGGATTTGGGGATGGTGATGCCCACTCTGCCTCTAATTTAGAGGGGGCTTAGATCCAATGGGGCAGATGGGTGGAACTATCTTGCTTGCTGTATTAGTCAGCCAAAGGGGTGCTGATGCAAAATACCAGAAACTGGTTGGTTTTTATAAAGGGTAATTATTTGGGGTAGAAGCCTACAGATATCAGGCCATAAAGCATAAGTTACTTCCCTTACCAAAGACTATTTTCATGTGTTGGAGCAAGATGGCTACCAATGTCTGTGTGGGTTCAGGTTTCCTGGGTTCCTCTGGGCTCAGCTTCTCTAGCTTCTCCACAAGGTCAGCTGTAGACTATCAGGTGAAAAACTGTCTCTCTCCCTGGGGTTTCTGCCACATCTAAGGAGCCATCTCTATTCTTCTGTGCTCTTCTCCTGGCTCAGGTCCTCTCTTCCTGGGGCTTCCTTCTCTTTCCTCTGTGTGCTGACTTCCTGGGGCTCCAGCTTAAGATTTCAGCATCAAACTCCAACATCAAAATTCCAACATCGGAAACCCTCAGCTCTGTCCTTTGTCATAACTTTTATCTGTTAGTTTCTACCCACCAAGGGGTGGGGACTCAACACCCTAATGACATGGCCCAATCAAAGCCCTAATCATAACTCAATCATGCCCAGGTACAGACCAGATTACAAATATAATCCAATATCTATTTTTGGAATTCATAACCATATCAAACTGCTACACTTGCACTTGCAGACTCTCTGTTCCTTGGAATGGGTGTTGTTCATCATCACCACCTTGCTAGTTGTCCTGTGTGAGCCTAATGAACTGGAGAGTAGGTGTTCCAACTTTGCTGAGATTCAGGGCCCAACTGGAACATGAATAGACCAAAGATTTAAGTCTCTTTGACATACACCTATCAAGTATAGTACTAAGTATAGGTTCAAATAGAAGGGCAGAAGAGCAATGTGTAGGGAAACCATAAATGAGCCCAACTCTGTCACACTGGGGAGAATAAATTCCAAGGTAAAGCCCACTTGCAGGGCACCAAACCCCTGAGTTGTCTTCCCTTCTTATAGTATCTGCATGACTCTAGAGCCCTCAGGAGTCCCACTATTTGAAGCAATATTTACTGTGGCAGTCAATGAGATCTGTAGAGATTTACATAAGTGTAACCTCTGGAATGACCTCCCAACTCACTTTGAAATCTATTACCCATAGTAACTCATTTGTATTTACCATTTCCCCCTTACGGTCAAGGTCTCTTTCGAGCTTCATTACTAATTGGTGCTTGGTAATACTCCCTCGGTGCCAGGGAGGCTCATCCCTCAGAGTCATGTCCCATGCTGGGGGGTGGGGGTGGGAAGGTAGTGCATTTATAGGCTGAGTTTGCCTTAGAGAGAGGCCACATTTGAGAAACAGAGGACCTCAGGAGGTAACTCTTAGGCAACATATAATACAAGGCTAAGTTTCAATTTCAAAAGAAAAGGTTCATAAGTACAATCATCAATTTCAAGGGCCTAGCACAATGGTTCATACTCCTTCACTAGGCACCACCCCTGTACTTAGAGGATTCTTGCTGTCCCATTAGAGAATGTAACAGAACTCCCCAGGATGGGAATTTGATATTCTTTGTTATTGTGTGGATCTCTGCCCACTGTAACAATGCCCTATGAATACTTGAACACATTCATATGCCTTAGAGGCATGCCCCAGAGGAACCCCCTCCCATGCATCCCCCATCACCAATACCCAACAAAAATGTTCCTCCCCAGCCATAGTTGTGACCCTTCTGTGACCCTAAACCTCTACAAAGATGCAGCCAAGAAAGTAACCAAATAAAAATAAGAAAATGAAATATTTAAAAAATAACATAAAATACAAAAAAAATTTAAACTAAATTAAAAAAACTTTTTAGACATTATGTATTTCATCGCTGTAAGATGTTGTTTGCACGTGCAGTGAGATATTCTTCCATTTATTCCCACACTGTTTATCTTCAAAGAAGCTTTAGGTTACAGAAAAATCACATAGAGAATATAGGGGATTCCCATATGCCTAACACCCACCCCCTTATCCGCCTCCCCTATTAATAACATTTTACATGTGTATGGTACATTTGTTACAATTGATGTACAAATATTGAAGCATTGCAGCTAACCATGGTCAATGGTTTACATTATGATTTACATTTTGAAACTTACACTTTTTAAAATTTTGACAAAATTTTAAATGGCTTATATCCATTATTGTGAGATCATGAAGAACATCTCTAATGACAAAAATGCCCTATGTTCCACCTATTCTACTCTTCCCTCTCCCTCCCTTTGGGAGCTAAGGTAACCACTAAGTTTCACTTTTTGAAGAATAAGATTGATAGTTAATTGCAATAATATTGAGGGCTTGACATATTGGTCTGTTTTCTTTTATTAGACACTATGTTCTTGGGAGATCTTCCCCTTTTGAGAACATAGCACGACTCCCCAGGATGGGAGTTTAATATTTTCTTGTTTATTGTATGGATCTCCACCCACTGATATAACACAATATGACAAAATGAACACTTACATATTCCATAGAAGCCTGCCCCAGGTGCAACCTGTCCTGTATGCTCCCCCACACATCCAACACCCTACACCAACTCCCCCTGAATATTTGTCAAGAGAACATCTGCAATGTTGTAGTTTTAACCAGAGTCCTGCAAATTCCCAGAGTTCACTTGTTCCTTCCCCCAATTCTGTCCCCAGTTCCATGGATGGCCCAATCCCAAGCCCCTCCCTACTCCCTTCAAAGACCAGCATCACTGAACCCAGTAGTATCACTGCAACATTGTCATGCCCATCCACTGCCCACCTACACCCTTCCACTGTATTTTGCCTATATGGGCACTGGCTAACATACACTGTAACATTTTTTGAGGTCATACTACTTTATATATTTTTTATTTTTTTTAAAGATACATAGATCACAAAAAATGTTTATTAAAAAAATAAGAGGTTCCTACATAAACTACCCTCCACCCCACCCCCACTCCTCCCACACCAACAACCTCTTTCATCACTGTGGCACATTCATTGCATTTGGTAAATATATTTTGGACCACTGCTGGATGACATGGGTTATAGTTTACATTGTAGTTTACACTCTCCCCCAGTCCATTCAGTGGGTTATGGCATAGTGTCCAGCATCTGTCACTGCAATATCATTTAGGGCAACTCCAAGTCCTGAAAATGCCCCACATCACATCTCTTCTTCCCTCACCCTGCCCTCAGCAAATACCATGGACACTTTCTCCAGATCAATGCTACAGTTTCTTCCATTACTAGTCACAATAGTTCTATAGTAGAATACAAGAAAGTTCACTATAATCCATATTTTATTCCTCCTTACTGTGGACCCTGAGATGGTGATGTCCACTCCACCTCTTATCTAGAGGGACCTTAGATCCCACATGGTTGTTGAATGCCATTCTCCTACTTGGAGTTGTAGGCACTCTCAGTTCCCGGGTGTGGTGGTTGACCATCTTCACCTCCCTGTTAGCTGACCTGTGTACGTCCAACAAACCAGATGGTAGGAGTTGCAACTCTGCTAAAATTTTAGAAAATTGTAGTCTAAAATAAAAACCATAACGTAAACTGAAATGGAACCATGTTTGATAGCTATGCTTCAATATCTGTATATCAGCTGCAGAAAATATAACATGGACATGTAAAAGGATCATTGCTGGGAAAGGGGGAAAAGGGTTTGATGTTGGATATATGGGAGTCCTCTATATTGTATAGGTGACTTTACTGTGTTCTAAAACTTTTCTGCCCAGCGTGGGACATGACACCCGGGGATGAGCCTCCCTGGCACCGAGGGATCACTACCAAGTACCAACTGATGATGCAACTAGAAAATGACCTTGAATTAAAGGTTCAACGTGGACCAGCAGAATATCCCTGTCTACATATAATAACAGGAGTTTAAAATGCTGTTTGACCTAGAGTAAGGGGGAAATGGAAAGGACAAATGAGTTTATATGGCTATGAGTCTCTAAAAAAGAATGTGGAGGAGTCAGAAGGATTGCCCTTATGCACACCTGAGCAGAGTCTCAGAGACAGATGAAGTAGATACAACCCCATGTATTGGTTCTTTTGAGGGCTAAAGAGACCCACAGGTTCTATGGTCATGGCAGATGGGGTTCACTGCCATGTCAGTTGGCCCTTCTTTGGAGCTGGTGTTTCTGCATGATGGAGCTGGACACAGATGGGATCTCTTTTCACAAGACTTTCATGCTACTTTACTGGAATTGTAGTTGGTGCTGGGGTTTAAGATATATCTAGGGGATTTGAATCTCTGGACTGACAATATGATAGCCAGGCCCTGAGCCTCAACAGACTTCAACTCCTACACTCTGATTTATTGGACTTACCCCACTCAGCTAACACGGAGTTGAAGAATGTCAACCACCACACCATGGAGCTTAGAGTGCCTACAACTGAAAGCAGGAGGATTGCATCCAGTATCCATGTGGAATCTAACCCTCCTATTGACATAGATGTGCAATGGACACAACCAATCCAATGTCCACAGAGAAAATGTGGCATTGGTGTGGGAAAAGTGGCCATGGTGGCTGATGGGTGCGGGGAATGGGAGGAAGAGATGAGATGTGGAGGCGTTTTCGAGACTTGGAGTTGTCCTGGGTGGTGCTTCAGGGACAATTATCGGACATTGTAGATCCTCCCAGGGCCCACTGGATGGAACGTGGGAGAGTATGGGCTACGATGTGGACCACTGACCATGAGGTGCAGCGATGCCCAGAGATATACTTACCAAATGCAATGGATATGTCATGATGATGGGAGAGAGTGTTGCTGGGAGTGGTGGGGTGGGGGTGGTGGGGTTGAATGGGACCTCATATTTTTTTAATGTAATATTTTTACAAAATGAATAAAAAAATTAAAAGATAAAAAAAAACTTTTCTGAAGACAAAATTAAAAAAAAAGGATGTAGACACTGAGGAAGAAATGAAATAAATTGCCTTGCCACTATACATACAGGGCCACACCTATTGCAGTGATGAAAGGCAAAATGTCAAAAACAAAGCTTTTTCATTTTTCCATTTTTGATACCCCAATTTACTTTTAACTTTTCTAAATTAGTGTGTTTTCTATATCTAACCTTTAAACCCATCACTATATTCCATTTTACTATTAATGGAACCTGGCAATATATTGGGCTTCCTTTTTGAAGAAGTTTTGGACCACAGAGAGGTTAAACTATGGCAGGGAAGGAACACTGATGTGGGGTGTTCTTGATGGTAAGCACATGGTTGGGAGGGAGTTCTCCAGGGCATGTATACAGGGTACATAAAAATGTTTGGATATTTTCATAGTAGTTAGTTAAAAATGACAACTGAGGGAGTGCTGAGTTGCTAGCTAGGGGAGCTCTAGCACATTCTACAATGGAACAGGAACAGTCCCCCATCTGTAATGGCAAAGATCAATAAAGAAGGATGGCCCAATAATGAGTCCTTTATACTGATGTGTATGCTTATGAGCCTATGTGCCTGAAATATGAAACAGGCCTAGAGCTGCAGGGTGCCTAAGCATTACCTCCTCAGGGCCTCCGTGTTGCTCAAATGTGACCAGTCTCAAAGCCAAACTCAGCACGTAAACGCATTACTTTCCCCCCAGCAGGGGACATGACTCCCTGGGATGAGCTTCCCTGGCACTGAAGGATTACTACCAAGCTCCAGCTGATGATGTAACTAGAAAAAGACCTTGAATAAAAGGGTCAACTCAGACCAGCAGAATATCTCAGCCTACATGTAATATCAGGTGTCAAAAACTGCTTTTGACCTTGAATAAAAGGGGGAAATGGAAAGAACAAATGAGTTTGTATGGCTGTGAGTCTCCAAAAAAGTCAGGAGGTCATTAGAGGGGTTGTGCTTACGCATGTCTCAGTAAGGTCCCAAAGACAGCCGAAGTAGAAACAACCCCAGGTACTGGAGACCCACAGGTTCTATGGTCATGGCAGACGGCTCTGGAGTTCAGTGCCATGTAGTTGGTCCTACTTTGGAGTTTGTGTTCCTGAGTGTGATGGCATTGGACTCAGATGTGACCTTTCTACACATGCCTCTTCTGTCACTTTTACTGGACCTGTGGTTGGCGCTGGGGTTGGTGTATACTCAAGAGACCTGAATCTCTGGACTGTCCATGTGACAACCAGGCCCTGAGCCTCAGCAGACTTGCAATTCCTACCCTCTGGTTTATTGGACTTACCCCAGCCAGCTAACAGAAAGGTGAAAACGGTCAACCATTACACCAGGAAGCCATGAGTGCCTATAACTGCAAGCAGGAGAATTGCATCCATCACCCATGTGGAATATAAGACCCCTCTCGATAAAGAGGTGGAGTGGACATAACCATCCCAGAGTCCACCGGATGAACAGGGTATGGATTAGAGTGAACTTACTGATACTCTACTATGGAACTATTGTGATTTGTAATGGAAGAAATTGTAGCATTGATGAGGGCAAAGTGGCCATGGTAGCTACTGAGGGTAGGGAGAGGGAAGATGAGATATGATGTGGGGGCATTTTCAGGACTTGGATTTGTCCAGGGTGGTACTGCAGGGACAGATGCTGGACACTGTATGTCCTGCCATGTCCCACTGGGTGGACTAGGGGAGAGTGTAAACTACAATGTAAACCATTATCCATGTGGTGCAGCAGTGCTCCAAATGTATTCACCAAATGCAATGAATGTGCCATGATGATGAAAGAAGTTGTTGACATGGGAGGAGTGGGGTTGGGGGGTGAGGAGTATATGGGGACCTCTTATATTTTTCGAATGTAACATTTAAAAAATAATAAAGGGAGAAAAAAAGTGTATTAGCGAATACAAAGGAAAGGTGAGGATATTTATATTCCTTTAATTGTGTCTCATTCTCACTAAATGATATGACACTAGGAATGGAATCTGAAAGAAAGTAGATTTCTTCTTTCCAACCCTTACAGAATATGTGATGGGCCACCAACACTGCCCCATATTACAGTAATAGTTGGACAAAAAACCTGAAAACACAACCACGGTAGTTTAGAAATGTTGGCAGAGGGGATGAATGATTGAACAAAAGAGACACTGACAAAATGATTTTTTACAACACTATAATTATAAAGTTGAAGGCATATCCTTGGCAGAAATATAAATTACATGCTTATGGAAAACCAAACTACTGAATATCTTAACTACAAAAGATAAATAGTGCACATTGTCCACTGTGTTTTTGGTACCAAACAATGTTTAACTATGTTTAGTTGAGCATTTGCTTAATTAGTAGCATAAGGTTAAGACACCTGGTTTGGGCTACAAAAAGCATGTATAATCAATGCCATTAAAGATGCTCTTTTAATTGAAGAACTCACGGTTTGTATTTTATCTGGTTACTCACACCTAAATGAGGGATTGCAGAAAATTAGTGTAAAAATAGGTAATAATTTGGTGTGAGTCTATATTTTCATATTCAGTAAAATAATAATTTTTAAGTAGAGAAAAGTAAAAAATAAAATATCCAAAGGAAGTGATTCCAGAAATGTTTTTATTCTTATTATAATAACCACTAACTAGATGCCTCACCCAAAGAAAATAAGAAAGTAAAATAAATTTTATAAAAAAATCAATTTAAAGCATGATCAAAGAGTAATGGAAAAAGTTTCTAACAACATCCATTCTTGATGTTAAACTGTTTACAGAAAATACATACACACCTAAATATTTGGAAATGTCATGTCCACAGTGCTATATTAACCATTCTGTACATCAGAAGAATATTTTTAAAAAAATTAAAGCACAATATAAAATTTTGTTCACAAGGCAACAGATTTTACATTCTAAAATGCTGATACTAACCATGGGAAAAAAAAATTTCTACCTTCACAACTGACAACCATACTTCTTTAGACTACTCTACAACACAAAATACTCTAGTTGTGTTTCAAAAGGCATCTTTGGATATTTAAGGTAAAAGGTGCCCCATAGTTTAGTCTGAATCAGCTTTGGATATCAAAGTTATCTTCAGACTGAGGGCATGTTTGCTGAGTCATACGTAAGAGTGATAAAGGAAAAATAGAACAACAGATAAAGTACTTCAACTCATCAAATATTCAATTCTAATATAAATACATTCGCCTTCTGTATGGTAATAAATGTGCTTGTACATGTGTATATGTACATATTTGTATGTGAATAAACACACATACACACATTTATAAAATTTGTTCTCAAGAGTGACTAGTTTACTAGTAAGCTATTCTCTGAAAATAATGTTTTTGATTCCTTCCATATATCCCCTATCTCTCCTGTGAATATAGTTTCTCTCTGGAGCTAATGGGAGTTCAGAATAACAAAAGAGACTTGTGGTAGAGAACTCAAATTTGGCTACAGATATTTAAAGTGGGACTTTTCCTAAGTAGCATGTTTTCTGTTATAGCGAGAGCTGAAATTATATCCTTGACTATTCCCAGACTGTAGGCTACTACTACCACTGCCCTATAATATGCATGTACTAGTAGTACTAGTAGTACTAGTAGTACTAGTAGTAACTGGCCATGTTCAACAGCTTCACAAAAAAAGATGCTTCTTTTTTCAATTTGGCTCTGGAGTGAGAAAAATCTAATATACTAGATGTTTCTTTTAGAAGAAACAAGTTGTAGTGATGGGCCACTGGAATTAAAATAAGAAACAAATATTAAAACACAAACTACAAGCATGGAAGATGGCACAGGCATTAGTCTGAAAACAAGCCTAAACATATAAACTCATTCATATTTAATTAAAATGGGTTTATCTTTCTAGACTAATAGTACCTTCATCAAAAATTCTCAGTTGTTTCTTTAAGATAGGCAAGATAAAAATTAGAGCTTTTCCAAATCTGAAAAGGTAGCATGGAATAATGTGATAAACTCTTTACGCGTGTGTATAAAAGGGTTAGAGAGAAAGTGGGAAGATGAAGAAACTCACCCCTACTCCTACGACATCATTTTACATTCTGCCCTATAAAAACAATTTTTGTATTTATTACTGACCTCAAGGGGAGGATATAACTAACATTTATTAAGTACAAATTCTATGTGCCAGGTATTTGTGCTAAAAGCTCTACATATGGCAATGAGAACATAATGTTAGGAATTCACTTATCTTCACTATACGGTCTGCATATGAAATTTATTCTGCAATTAACAAAGAACTTTAAATAATGATGTAAGTACCAGAGTTCTAATGAGTTTATTAACTCCCAAGCACTCCCAGAGGAAATTCTGAATCCATATTGATGAGGAAATGAGCTCCTAAATTTGTCACAGTAATTAGCAGGTGCAAATGTTTTAAACTAGAGCAAAATATAGATTTGGATAAAAGGTATCATAACCTAGGGAAATTCTAATTTCTGTATTATAATTTATTATTTTTTTTAAAAGCAGCTTTGGGTAATAGCATTCTTTTCAATACATTTTGACATTATCTTAAATGCTAAAAGATAAATTAAAATCTATTAAATTATATATACTAGCTAAGAGCGTCTACTATGTACAAAAACAAAGTTAATGAATCCAGGTAATTTTATATGACCTGTATGTGTTAAAGATGGTAATGTTAGTGTTAACCTTTGAAAAAATCAATTGTGGAAGAGACTCAAAATCTTTTTAAGTTCTGAATTGAGTGTGGTAGAAAGACTACACTAAGAAAAACTTTTTTAGAGCTAAACTCAGCAGAAGTGAATTGAAAGTTCACACAGAGCTGGAAAGGTTGCAGGAAGAATTTAATATATTTTTCACAACAATGGAAACGTAGAAGGCAGGCAACACTACGAACCCTTAAGGTTTGTTGAAGTACAGGATAAGAAAAAAAATAAGATATTGAAAACGTTATCAGTTATTTTTATCAGTGAAAACTACCTTAGCCTGACTCATGTGAAAGGAAAAAGATAAAACATACTGGAGCATCTAAGAAAGCAAATGCAAGGACAAAGCTGCAGGGGGAATGAGGCGGAAAGAAAGCCTGAAATAAATAAGGCACATCTATTTTCAGTTTCTATTGGTTCCCTTCTAAAACTAGTTGCTTTATATGGTGCTTTAAAAGTTACTGCTCCCAATCTGGCAAGGATAAAGATTAAAGAATCCTCTTAAAGGTAATGCACTCAAATTTTCTAAATTTTAATTATATTCTTCCGGGGTCTTTCTGTCTGTCTGTCAAATAAAAAATATGATTATCACTTTAGTAACAATTTGGCAATCTTTATAGTTGTGCTGTAAATCTCACTGCTCTACTTTATCTGTTGCTAATGAAAACAAAAAATATATAGGTAATTCATTTTAAACAAAGATAAGTTCAGTCGATGTCCTGAAAAAGATATTTTGCCATAAGACAAATGTAACTCAAATAGAATCCCTGAAATCCTTTCACAATATTCTGAAAAGCTAATATAACTTCATGAATTCTGTCACGGCATAACAAATTAAGCTAATAGTACTCTTTGTAGCCTTTTATAATGTGGTGTCATCATCTTCCCTGAAGGCTTCCACCAGGAGTGAGTGCTTGTCAGGTTCACTGGTAACAACGCTGTTGAGGGAACGTTTATCCGACAGTAATGAGTTTATAGAGGCTCTACTGTAATTAACAATACGGTCCAGCAAACCTAGTTGAGGAGAACTTCTTGAGGTGTCATCTATTCCGACATGAACGCTGATTTCTGAAGAACTCTTCTGTCCTGTCTGACTCCAGGAACGCAGTTCATAATTCTCATAAATTGGTTTCCTGTAACTGGACACATTGAAAAGTGCATTAATTTGAAATAACCAAACGTGAACTAGATGCTTGTTAAATCAGTAGGACCCCAGAGACAGCCAAAGTAGATACAGGCCTAGGTACTGGTTCTCCTGAGGGCTACAGAGACCCACAGGTTCCATGGTCATGGCAGATGGCTCTGCAATTCAGTGCCATGTCAGTTGGCCCAAGTTTGGAATGTGTGTTCCTGAGTGTGATGGAGTTGGACTCAGATGTGACCTTTCTACACATGCCTCTTCTGTCACTTTTACTGAACCTGTGGTTGGTGCTAGGGTTGGTGTATACTCAGGAGACTTGAGTCTCTGGACTGTCCATGTGCCAGCTGGGCCCTGAGCCTCAGCAGAATTGCAACTCCTACCCTGTGGTTCATTGAACTTACCCAGGTCAGCTAACAGGGAGGGAAGATAGTCAACCACCACACCAGGGAACCAAGAGTGCCTACAACTGCAAGCAGGAGAAATGCATCCATCATCCGTGTGGAATCTAAGCCCCCTGATATAGAGGTGGAGTGGACATCACCATCCTGGTCCACAGAATGGAGGAATAAAATATGAATTAGAGTGGACTTACTGACTTTCTACTACGGAACTATTGTGACTAGTAATAGAAGAAACTGTAGCATTGATGTGGAGAAAGTGGCCACGGTAGTTCCTGAGGGCAGGGAGAGGAAATAAGAGATATGATGTGGGGGCATTTTTGGGATTTGGAGTTGTCCTAAATGATATGGCAGGCACAGATGCTGGACATTATATATCCTACCATAACCAATTGAATGTTCTGGAGGAGAGTGTAAACTACAATGTAAACCATTATCCATGTGGTGCAGCAGTGCTCCAAAATGTATTTACCGGGAAGTGGACTTGGCCCAACGGATAGGGCACCTGTCTAACATGGGAGGTCCACAGCTCAAACCCAGGGCCTCCTTGACCCATTTGGAGCTGGTCCACTTACAGTGCTGACATGCACAAGGAGTGCCGTGCCATGCAGGGGTGTCCCCTGCATAGGAGAGACCCACATGCAATGAGTGCACCCCGTAAGAAGAGACGCCCAGTGCAAAAGAAAGTTCAGCCTGCCCAGGTGTGGCAACACACACACGGAGAGCTGATGCAGCAAGATGATGCAACAAGAATAGACGTAGATTCCTGGTGCCGCTGACTACAACACAACAATAGAAGCAGACACAGAAGAACACACAGCGAATGGACACAGAGAACAGACAACTGGGGTGGGGGGGAAGGGGAGAGAAATAAATAAATAAATCTTAAAAAAAAACCCACAACAAAACAAAATGTATTTACCAAATGCAATAAATGTGCCATAATGATCAAAGAGGTTGTTGATGTGGGAGTAGTGGGGTGAGGGGGGGTGGGGAGTATATGGGAGCCTCTTTATTTTTTTTTCAATGTAACATTTAAAAAAAAAGAACTATATTAATTTTGGGGAAAAAAAATGAAAGGAATTTGCCTGATATGAAATATACTAGGAAAGTATTTTAAAATTCATTGTGTGGAGTCACATAATCAGAGAAATCCTACTTTTCAGAGCCAATATAGTAGATTTTACCCCACTCAGTGCTTGTGGTTGCTATGCATAAAGTACAGAAGACTTAATATTTATTTTTAAGAAAGGTATGGACTTACCACTGATTGATATAAGAATAAAACCTACTAAGTGATTGATAAAAGGAATATAAAATACAAACTTGAGGAAGCCATCATACTTACAGTTTAAGAAAGAGAGAAGAAAGTACTACTGAAACAGATGAAGCAGCCATTGCAGCAGATCCCATCCAAGGCTGCAAAACCAAACCAATGGGCATAAAAACTCCTAGGAAACAAGTTTGGATTAGTTAAAGCATACAGTGCTAAACAGATTACCAATGAGTTTCTTACAGGCATATACAAATCACTTCCTTTTTTATTTCTTCAGCATTTTATCCCCTTGTTGATAGAGATTTATATTGCTTGCAATTTTTTCACTAGAGTGTTACTGTGAACACTGTTGTACATGTCTCTATATGTATGAGAATTTCTCTAGGTTATATATCTAGGGGTGTAACTGTTAGGTCAAAAGATGGATACAACTCAGCTAACATGGAGTTGAAGAAGGTCAACCACCACACCATGGAGCCTAGAGTGTCTACAACTGAAAGCAGGAGGAGTGCATCCAGTATCCATGTGGAATCTAAGCCCCCACTTGACATAGATGTGCAATGGACACAACCAATCCAATGTCCACAGAGAAAATGTGGAATGGGTGTGGGAAGGGTAGCCATGGTGGCTGCTGGGTTTGGGGAATGGGAGGAAGAGATGAGATGTGGAGGCGTTTTCGGGACGTGGAGTTGTCCTGGGTGGTGCTTCATGGACAATTACAGGACATTGTAGACCCCCCCCAGGGCCCACTGGATGGAACGGGGGAGAGTGTGGGCTATGATGTGGACCATTGACTACGGGGTGCAGTGATGTTCAGAGATGTACTTACTGGGTGCAATGGATGTCTCACGATGATGGGCGAGAGTGTTGCTGTGGGGGGAGTGGGGGTGGGGGCGGTGGGGTTGATTGGGACCTCGTATTTTTTGAATGTAATTCGTAAAAATAAATAATTTTAATTAAAAAAAAAAGATGGATACATCTTAGACTTTAGGTAGACATTTTCTGAATGGCTTGCCAAAATGGCTGTACTAGTTCAGCCTACCCATAGTGTATGAGAGTTCATGTTCTACAAATTCATTAACACTTGGTCTAAACAGACATTTTAATTTTTGCTAACATCATGGAGATGAAATAGCCTTATTGTTCTTTCATATTTTTATGTGGCTATCTGTATTTTTTACTTTTTCCATGGTGCTTTTGTATTACTGTACAACTGTTTTTAAAAATCACTGGCTCCATGAATGAATGTCACTGGACTTCCTTCATTCTTTTCCTCTTTGTTCTCTCAGTACTTGTGTGTCCTCGTTGATAAATAGCTTTCTAATTATTCTCATGTCAATTTACGTCTTTCTATGTTAGCTCTAAGACCACAAAGAACAAAAAAAGGGATAACTATTTATATAACGTCATTACTAATTCCTACAAAGCTCCTGGGTACAGGAGATTCTCAGGTATGTATTAAAAAAATTCTAATTTGCTTTTTTGGGGTCTTATTTCTTCTTTTAATCTCTCGCTCTTCTGCTCTGCTAAGTGTAAAAAACAACCTGTTGGCTATAATAGGATGTGAAGTGAAAAGCAGAAACTTTTCTATATGCTTTAATTATAACTATGTACAAGATAAAAATGATGCACAGTATAAAATGAAGGAAATATACTGAAAAGCCAACAGTGGCTGTTTACGGGTAGTGAGGTTAATTGCAAATTTGTTCTGTTTAAAATAAATGAGGGAGGCGGGGCAAGATGGCGTCTGAGTGAGTGCACCTTATAATCTCTCCTGCAAAGAAGCGGCTGAGTAGGGTTGGAAACCTGCTGGACCGGGCTGTTTTTGGGTGTTTGCAGGGCAGGAGGTGTCTAGATGTCGATTTAGTGGGACAGTGACAAAGAAGATTCTTGTAAAAGGTAGAACTTTGGGTCTCTTTCACGGAGATGGGGGCTGCGTGCAGGATGTTTCCCCCTGGGGCTGGCGGACCGGTGGTGGCGATTCCTGGAGACTTTGCTGCGCTGGGGAGTTCCCAAGCCCTGAGCAGGCTATTCGGGGGCTTGCAGGGTGGGAGGTGTCTGGAAGTCGATTTGATGAGACAATGACAGAGGATATTCTTGCGAGATGTGGAATTTGTGGTTTCTGACATGGAGATCAGAGCTTCCGGCTAGAGCCCCTCCCCCTAGGACTGGCAGCCCAGCTGCAGCCATGCCTGAATTGTTTGTAGTACAGTGGTGCCCCCAGCAGGCTGTTTTGGGGGCTTGCAGGGCGGGAGGTGTCCTGAAGTCGATTTGGTGAGACAGTGACAGAAGAGACTCTTGTGAGTGGTGGAATTTTGGGTTTCTGACACAGAGATCAGAGTTTGTGGGCGTGACCCCTCTACCTAGGGCTGGCTCCCAGCTGCGGGGATCCCTGAAGGCTGTGTTGTATTGTGGTGCTCCCAGGCTCCCTGTTAACTGGATGCGTGGCTCCCGGGTCTGTGTCCCATAAAGCCTGGTGGCCCATACTCCAGAGACTAACACCTCTTGAGTCCGCAATATCACAGACTTCCCATCCCTGAATCCACCATGCCCTGAGGTCCACCTGAGGTCCTTGATTGTCCTAGCCCTTGGTGTTTGTGTGTTTTTTTCCTTTTTCTCTTTTTTCTTTTTTTTATTGTCTTGGTTGCTAATATTGCATTATCTCCTGGTCTTTTCTCCCATTGTATCCCCCAAGGTCTTTTTCATTTATTTAGAGGTTTTTTTCCTTTCTTCTTTTCTTTTTCTTCCTTGTTTTCCTCCCTTTTCTTTGCCCACACCCCTTTTTCTCTTCTCTTCTTTTCTTATTTTATTTTATTTATACAATAGGTGCTGCAGGGAGCGCCTCACATTTGCTGTGTTTCCTCATCCTCCATTTCCTCCTTTCTCTGTGAATTGACTTTGGCCACCTACACAATCCCCATAACCCCACATCTTGCCATCCTCCATCATCTCCTCTCTCTCTTACATTCCATCTCCCTTTCTTTGGTCCCGAAATTGTCTAACTTTTATTTTCTAATACCTTTGTTCTCTTTTCTGTCTTTTATCCACTCTTGATATTATTGTCTTTCTTTTTTATTTCCCTTGCTCATGAAAACACTGCCTTTTTAATTCATACTATATTCCTCCCCATATTCAGTTGACTATCTCATTATAGGTACTCTACTTACTGGTATAACTCTACACAACTTACATGAGTCGAATATCCATTCTCCCATATCTCATATTGTTGCTCTGTTAACATTTATTACCAATACTACTTTATATATTTTCTTTGCTTACACAATTTCCTATCCCTGACCCTAATATTTTCCTTCAAAGTGAACTTAGCCAGCAACAAGAAAACAGAGTAAGAAGAACAAAGTGACAAAGAGAAGACATAACACTTACACACAAACAACAACTAATTAATCCCCAAGACTAGACAAAGAAGCTAAGGAACTGATTATACCCAACAAGATAAAATGATGACCAGACAGCAACAAAAAACTACAAACCAAACCAATAATCAGGAAAACATGGCGGAATCCAATGAACAAATGAAAAACCAGGAAGGGGAGCAGAACATCAGACAAGTAATTAAAAATCTCAAAACATATATTAGAGGCCAACTTAATGAAGTACAGGAAGAGTTCAACAATATGAAGAATACACTTGGAGAGGAAATTGCAGACATACGCAAAAAAATAACAGATATGATGGGAATGAACATCATAGTTCAAGAAATCAAATATACACTCTCAGCAAGTAGCAGCGGATTAGAAGGGGCAGAGGAGAGAATTAGCGACTTGGAAGACAGTATATCAGAAATCAAAAAGTTAGTAGAGTTGATTGATAAAAAGATAGAAAAAATCGAGATAGGACTTAGGGACCTGAATGACAATGCAAAATGCACAAACATATGTATTATAGGCATCCCAGAAGAGAAGAGAAGGGAAAGGGGACAGAAGGGGTGTTGCAGGAAATAATGACTGAAAACTTCCCAAATCTACTGAGAGATGGATGTACATGTCCAGGAAGCACAACGCACCCGATACATCATAAAACCCAACAGGCCCACCCCAAGACATATACTTGTCAAATATTCCAATGCTCAAGACAAAGACAAAACTCTAAAAGCAGCAAGAGAAAAGAAAACCATCACAATACAAGGGAGGCTCCATAAGATTAAGTGCTGATTTCCCATCTGAAACCATGGAGAAAAGAAGGCAGTGGTATGATATAGCCCAGGTACTAAAAGAAAAAAGTTTACAACCAAGAATACTCTACACAACTAAACTAGCTTTCAAAAATAATGGAGAGTTCAAAATATTCACAGAAAAATAGAAATTGAAACAATATACCAACAAGAAACCTCCCCTTCAAGAAATACTAAAGGGAGTTCTGCAGGAAGAAAGGAAAAAACAGGAGATGCAGAGTTGGAGGAGAGTGTAAGAGCAACAAAAAAGACAAAAACAGAAGAAAAAGACAAACAAAATATGACAAACACAAGTCCAATCAAAATATGGCTAACATAAATAATTCCTTGAAAGTATTTAACACTGAATGTCAATGGATTAAACTCACCTATCAAAAGATTCAGACTGGGACATTAGATAAGGAAATATGACCCATCTATATGCTGTCTACAAGAAACACATTTACACACAGAGATTCATAGAGGCTGAAACTGAATGGTTGGAAAAAAAACTTACGAGCAAACAATAACCAAAAAAAGGCAGGAGTAGCTATATTAATATCAGACAAAGTGGACTTTAAATGAGAAACAATTGTGAGAGACAAAGAAGGATACTACATATTAGTGAAAAGGACAATCTCTCAAGAAGAATGAACAATCATAAATATTTACGCTCTTAACAAGGGCGCCTCCAAATACGTGAGGCAAACATTGGAAAAACTAAGTGAAAGAATAGATGCTTCCACAATTATAGTGGGAGATTTTAATACAGAACTATCAACTTTGGACAGAACGTCTCAAAACAGGATCATTAAAGAAAGAAAATATTTGAACACTATATTAGAGGAGCTGGATCTAATAGACATATACAGATCATTACACCTGAATACAGCAGGATATATTTTTCTCAAGTACACATGGATCATTCTCCAAGATAGACAATATACTAGGCCACAAAGAAAGGCTCAATGAATTCAGAAAGATCGAAATCGCACAAAATAATATTTCTGACCACAGTGGAGTGAAGCTGGAAATCTGCAAGGGCCAGAGGCCCAGATTTCACACCATGATGTGGAAATTAAACAGCACACTCTTAGAAAAACAGTGGGTCAAAGAAGAAATTTCAAAAGAAATTAATAACTACCTTGAAACTAATGTTAATGATAACACAACATACCAAAACTTATGGGATGCAGCAAACATAGTACTGAGAGGGAAATTTATAGCCATAAATTCATACATCAAAAAAGAAGAGCAAAAATTGAAGACCTAACTGCACATTTGGAGGAATTAGAAAAAAAAACAACAAAGTAATCCAACAGGAAGAAGAAGGAAGGAAATAACAAAGATAAGAGCAGAACTAAATGAAATAGAAAATAAGAAAGCACTTGAAAAGATAAACGAGACCAAGAGCTGGTTTTTTGAGAAGATCAATAAAATTGACACACCTTTAGTGAGAGTAACAAAGAAAAAAAGAGAGAAGATGCAAATACAAAAAATAAAAAATGAGAAAGGAGATATCACCACTGACCCCACAGAAATAAAGACTATAATAAGAGGATACTTTGAAAAACTATATTCCAACAAAAATGACAATTCAGAGGAAATGGACAAATTCCTAGAAACACATAAGCAGCCTACATTGACAAAAGAAGAAACTGAAGATCTCAACAAACCAATCACAAGTAAAGAGATAGAATCAGTCATTAAAAACCTCCCAACTAAGAAGAGCCCAGGGAGAGATGGCTTCACAGGTGAATTCTACAAAACATTCCAGAAAGAACTAACACCAATCCTGCCGAAACTCTTCCAAAGAATCGAAACAGAAGGAACATTGCCTAACTCCTTCTATGATGCCAACATTACCCTAGTACCAAGCCAAACAAAGACACCACAAGAAAGGAAAATTACAGACCAATTTCTCTAATGAATAAAGATGCAAAAATAATTAACAAATACTTGCTAATCGTATTCAACAACACATTAAATGAATTATACACCACGACCAAGTGGGACTCATTCCAGGTATGCAAGGATGGTTCAACATGAGAAAATCAATCAATGTAATACACCATATCAACAGATTGAAGGAAAAAAATCACATGATTATATCTATAGATACAGAAAAAGCATTTGACAAAATACAGCACCCTTTCTTGATAAAAACACTCCAAAAGATCAGAATACAAGGAAATTTTCTGAACATGATAAAGAGTATATATGAAAAACCTACAGCCAACATTGTTTACAATGGAGAAATCCTAAAATCCTTCCCTCTAAAGTCAGGAACAAGACAAGGATGCCCACTCTCTCCGCTCCTATTTAACATTGTCTTAGAAGTACTTGCTCGAGCACTGAGGCAAGAACTAGATATAAAAGGCATTCAAATTGGAAAGGAAGAAGTCAAAATTTCATTATTTGCAGATGACATGATCCTATACATAGAAAACCCTGAGAGGTCTACAACAAAGCTTCTAGAAGTCATAAATGAGTTTAGTAAAGTCGCAGGTTATAAGATCAATGCGCAAAAATCAGTAGCATTTCTGTACACCAATAATGAGCAAGATCAGGAGGAAATGAAGAAACAAATACCATTCACAATAGTAAATAAAAAATAAAAGTATTTAGGAATAAATTTAACTAAAGATGTAAAAAACTTATACACTGAGAACTATACAAGACTGTTCAAGGAAATCAAAGAAGACTTAAATAAATGGAAGAATATTTCCTGTTCATGGACAGGAAGACTAAATATTATTAAGATGGCTATCCTTCCAAAACTGATCTACACATTCAATGCAATCCCAATAAAAATCAACACAGCCTTCTTTAAGGAACTAGAAAAACTAGCTATGAAATTTATTTGGAAAGGAAAGAGGCCCCAAATAGCCAAAGACATATTGAATAAGAAAAACGAAATTGGAGGAATCACACTACCGGACTTCAAAACATACTACAAACCTACAGTAGTGAAAACAGCATGGTACTGGCATAAGCAGACACACACAGACCAATGGAATCGAATTGAAGGTTCTGATATAGAACTTCATATATATAGCCATATAATATTCGATAAAGCCACCAAACCCTCTCAACTGGGAGAGAATGGCCTATTCAACAAATGGTGCCTGGAGAACTGGATATCCATATATAGAAGAATGAAAGAGGATTACCATCTCACACCTTATACAAAGATCAACTCAAGATGGATCAAAGACCTAAATATAAGAGCCAACACCATAAAGACTTTGGAAAGCAGTGTAGGGAAACATCTACAAGAACTTGTAATAGGAAATGGTTTCATGAACATCACAACAAAAGCACAAGCAGCAAGAGAACAAATAGATAAATGGGACTTCCTCAAAATTAAAGCCTTCTGCACCTCAAGGGAGTTCATCAGGAAAGTAAAAGGGGAACCTACACAATGGGAGAAAATATTTGGCAACCATATATCCGATAAGAGACTTATAACTTGCACATATAAAGAACTCCTGTATCTTGAAAATAAAAAGATAAACAACCCATTTAAAAAATGGGAAAAAGATTTAAACAGACACTTCTCCAAAGAAGAAATACAAATACCTAAAAAGCACATGAAAAAATGCTCCAAATCTTTAGCTATCAGGGAAATGCAAATCAAAACTACAATGAGATACCATCTTACTCCCATAAGATTGGCAGCTATGAAAAAAACAGAAGAATACAAATGCTGGAGAGGATGTGAAGAAATACGAACACTCATCCACTGCTGGTGGGAATGCAGAAGGTTCCAATCATTCTGGAAGACAGTTTGGCGGTTTCCCAAAACACTAACCATAGATTTGCCATATGACCCAGCAATACCACTGCTGGGTATATACCCAGCAGAACTGAAAACAAGGACACAAACCAATATATGCACACCGATGTTCATAGCAGTATTGTTCACTATTGCCAAAAGTTGGAATCAACCCAAATGCCCATCAATAGATGAGTGGATCAATAAAATGTGGTATATACATACAATGGAATACTACTCGGCTGTAAGAACAAATACACTACAAACACATGTGATAACATGGATGAATCTTGAGAACCTTATGTTGAGTGAAGCAACCCAGGAATTGAAGGGCAAATACTACATGATCTCAATGATATGAAATAAGCAAGCTGCCTCAGAGAGCTAGAGACTGGAAGATAAGCTTACAGGAAATTGGGGGGTATAGGAAGGATGTAAGCTGACATCTACATGGGTGAAATCTATAAGCTGGCGGTAAATATGTGCACAAAGAAGAGATAAAATGGGGGCATAGGGTTACTTTTGGGTGGGGCTTTGCGGGTTTGAGGGGGGATGGAGATGGGCGGATGGGTAATATTGCCAAAAAATTGGGGGGTGGGAGGGGCAACATACGAACATAGGAGGTTGTCAGGTGTTGGTTGAAAGTAAAATGCTGAGAAAACGGTATCAAAATATAATTAGGAAAGTTACCTGTTTAAGATACTCAAAGGGGATAATCTGACGCAGGACAGACTCCTAGGGAATATCTGAATGCTCATTTTGCCAGAGTGGGTTACACCATTGGGTAGAGACCCATATAATGAGAGTGAAGGTAGACCCACATCCTGGGGGGGACTAATGCCATCAAATAGAGGGAACTGTATCTCTCAAGAGAAAGGATGGCTCCCAGGGAATTAGAGCAGTTGAGCAAGTTAAGCCCTCAACACTGTTGCAAGTATCTCTAAACATAGCTCCTCAAGAAATGAAGACTGTCACTGTGGTCCCCAAGGGCAGGGGGAAATAGATATTGAATAGATGGAACCAAAGTAAATGTGAGGGCAAAAGAAGTGTTTCACAAAAGTACACAAGGATGGATATAAAACATGTAATATTACACCAAAAACATATAGGGGACGACAGACTAATAATGTAAACTATAATTAAAACATAGGATAACTAAAAAATTTAGAAAACTGTATAGCCTAAAGTATAAACCACAATGTAAACACAAATGTCACCTTGTTTGAAAGCTATTGTCTCAATATCTGTACATCAGTTTCAGTAAATATGATATGAATAAGTTAAAAGATTATCACTGTGGAAGGGAAAAGGTGTTATAATGGATATGTGGGAGTACTGTATATTGTATAGATGAATTACTGTGATCTAAGGCTCTTGTGAAGAGAAGCTCAATAATTAGGAAAAAAGAAAAGAAAAAGATAGGATGTAGAATTTTTCCAAATCAATATGTATTCTATATCTAACCTTTAAACTCATCGCTATATTCCATTTTACTAGTAAGGGAACCTGATATTATATTGGGCTTCACTTTTCAGGAAGTTTTGGATCACAGAGTGGTTCAACAATGGCAGCGGAGGAATACTGGTATGGGATGTGACTGACAGGCGATATATGGTTGACAGGGAGTTATACAGGGCATATGTCCAGGGTGCATGGAAATGTTTGGATATACTCATAGTGAAAACAATTAAAAACAAAAGCTAGGGGGGTATTGGGTTCCTGGCCGGGGGGGGCTCTGTCATGGTCCCTAGGGGAGCAGCAGCAGTCCCCCAGGTGCAACGGTAAGGACCAGGAAGGAATGAGGGTCCAACAGTGAGCCCCTGATACTAATGACTATGCTTGTGAGCCTATACACCTGAAATAAGAACAAGGCCTAGAGCAGCACTGTGCCTGAGGCACAGCATCCGTGTTACTCAAATGTGGACAGTGTCGAAGTCAAACTCAGCATGTAAATGCAATGCCTTCCCCCCAGCATGGGACATGACACCCGGGGATGAGCCTCCCTGGCACCGAGGGATCATTACCAAGTACCAGCTCATGATGCAACAAGAAAATGACCTTGAATTGAAGGTACAACGTGGACCAGCAGAATAACCCTGTCTACATATAATAACAGGAGTTTAAAATGCTGTTTGACCTAGAGTAAGGGGGAAATGGAAAAGACAAATGAGTTCATATGGCTATGAGTCTCTAAAAAAGAGTCTAGAGGTTGTCAAAAGGATTGCCCTTATGCACACCTGAGCAGAGTTTCAGAGACAGATAAAGTAGATACAACCCCAGATATTGGTTCTTTTGAGGGCTAAAGAGACCCACAGGTTCTATGGTCATGGCAGATGGGGTTCACTGCCATGCCAGTTGGCCCTTCTTTGGAGCTGGTGTTTCTGCGTGATGGAGCTGGACTCAGATGGGATCTCTTTTCACAAGACTTTCATGCTACTTTACTGGAATTGTAGTTGGTGCTGGGGCTTAAGATATATCTAGGGGATTTGAATCTCTGGACTGACAATATGATAGCCAGGCCCTGAGTCTCAGCAGATTTCAGCTCCTACACTCTGATTTATTGGACTTACCCCACTCAGCTAACATGGAGTTGCAGAAGGTCAACCACCACACCATGGAGCCTAGAGTGCCTACAACTGAAAGCAGGAGGATTGCATCCAATATCCATGTGGAATCTAAACCCCCTCTTGACATAGATGTGGAATGGACACAAACAAGCCAAGGTCCACAGGAAGGAGGAATACAGTAAGGATCAGAGTGGACTTAATGATATCCTATTCATGAACTATTGAGGTTAATAATCGAGAAAATGTGGCATTGATATGGGAAAAGTGGCCATGGTGGCTGCTGGGTGCGGGGAATGGGAGGAAGAAATGAGATGTGGAGGCATTTTCAGGACTTGGAGTTGTCCTGGCTGGTGCTCCAGGGACAATTGCCGGATGTTGTATGTCCTCCCATGGCCCACTGGATGGAACGTGGGAGAGTGTGGGCTATGGTGTGGTACACGGGACATGGGGTGCAGCGATGCACAGAGTTGAACTCACCGGATGCAATGGATGTGTCATGATGATGGGGGAGAGTGTTACTGTGGGGGGAGTGGTGGGGTGGGGGCGATGGGGGTGAATGGGGATCTCATATTTTTTGAATGTAATATCTTTTAAAAAATGAATAAATTGAGTAGAATTTGGAAAAAATATATGATAAAAAAAAAAGAAAAACACAGAAGACTACAAATGCTGGAGAGGATGTGTAGGAATGGGAACACTCATCCACTGCTTGTGGGAATGCAGAGGGATCCAACCATTCTGGAGGACAGCTTGGTGGTTTCTCAAAAAACTACCATATGACCCAGCAATTTCACTGCTGGATATATACCCAGCAGAACTGAAAACAAGAACACAAACCGAAATATGCACACCAATGTTCATAGCAGCATTGTTCACTATCACCAAAAGTTGGAATCAACCCAAATGCCCATCAACAGATGAATGGATAAACAATATGTGGTATATACATACAATGGAATACTACTCGGCTTTAAGAACAAATACACTACAAACACACATGATAACATGGATGAATCTTGAGAACCTTATGTTGACTGAAGCAACCCAGGCATTGAAGGACAAATACTACATGACTTCAATGATATGAAATAAGTAAACCAAGCTGCCTCAGAGAGCTAGAGACTGGATGATAGGCTTACAGGTAATCGGCGGGTAGAGGGAGGATGTAAGCTGACATCTACATGGGTGAAATCTATGATAAGCTGGAGGTTAGTATGTGTAAAAGGAAGGGATAAAATGGGGGCCTAGGGTTACCTTTGGGTGGGGCTTTGTGGGCCTGAGGGGGGCTAGGGATGGGAGGATGGGTAATATTGCCCAAGAAATTGGGGGGAAGGTGGGGCAACATATGAACATAGGAGATTGTCAGGTGTTCGTTGAGAATATATATTGCTGAGAAAACCTTTTCAAAAATATAATAAGGAAAGTTACATGTTTAAGATACTTAAAGGGAATAATCTGACACAGGACAGAGTCCCAGGGAATATGTGAATGCTTATTTTGCCAGAGTGGGTAATATCATTGAGTAGAGACCTATATAATGAGAGTTAAGGTATACCCACATCCTGGGGAGGACTGGTGCCATCAAATAGAGGGAACTGTATCTCTCAAGAGAAATGGTAGCTCCCAGGGCATTAGGGCAGTTGAGCATGTCAAGCACTCAACACTGTTGCAAGTATCTCTGAACATGGCTCTTCAAGAAATGAAGATTGACTGTCAATGTGGGCCCTAAGGGGAGGGGGAAATAAGTATTAAATAGACGGAACCAATGTAACAGTGTGTGCAATAGAAGTGTTTCACAAGAGTCCGCAAGGATGGATATAAGACATGTAAAATTACACCAAAAATATATAGGGGCTGATAGGCTAAAATGTAAATCACAATGTAAAACATAAGATAACTAGAAATTTAGAAACTTTTATAGTCTCAAATATAAACCACAATGTAAACACAAAGTTTACCTAGTTTGAAAGCTATTGTCTCAATATCTGTACATCAGTTTCAGTAAATATGGTATGAATATGCTAAAAGAGTATTGCTGTGGAAGGGAAAAGGTTTTATGTTCGATATGTGGGAGTACTGTATACTGTATACATGAATTACTGTGATCTAAAACTCTTGTGAAGATAAGCTTAATAATTAGAAAAAAGAAAAGAAAAAGATAGGATGTAGAATTTTTCCAAATTAATATGTATTCTATATCTAACCTTTAAGCTCATCGCTATATTCCATTTTACTATTAAGGGAACCTGGCAATATATTGGGCTTCACTTTTCCGGAAATTTTGGATCACAGAGAGGTTCAACAATAGCAGCAGAGGAATACTAGTGTGGGATGTTATTGACAGGGAACACATAGTTGGCAGGGAGTTCCACAGGGCATATATCCAGAGTACATAAAGATGTTTGGATATTTACATAGTGGAAACAATTAAAAACAACAACTGAGAGAGTGCTGATCCTGGCCAGGGGAGCTCTATCACAGTCCCTAAAGGAACAGCAACAATCCCCCAAGTGCAATGGCAAAGACCAAAAAATAATGAAGGTCCAACAATGAGCCCCTGATACTAATGGCTATGCTTGTGAGCCTGTGCACCTGCAATAAGAACAAAGCCTAGAGCAGCAGTGTGCCTAAGAGTTACATCCTAAGAACCTCCGTGTTGCTCAAATGTGGCCAGTCTCGAAGCCAAACTCAGCATGTATATTTGTTGCCTTCCCCCAGCATGGGACATGACTCCCGAGGATGAGCCTCCCTGGCGCTGAGGGAATCACTACCATGTACCAGCTGATGACGTAACTAGAAAATGACCCTGAATAAAAGGTTTAACTTGACCCAGCAGAATATCTCAGTCTACATGTAATAACAGGATTTAAAAATGCTTTTTGATCTGAAGAAAAGGGGAAATGGAAAGGACAAATGAGTTTATATGGCTATGAGTCTCTAAAAAAGAGCCGGGAGGTTATCAGAGGGGTTGCCCTTATGCACACCTGAGTGGAGTCCCAGAGACAGATAAAGTAGATACAATCCCAGGTACTGGTTCTTCTGAGGGCTACAGAGACCCACAGGTTTTATGGTCATGGCAGATGGAGTTCACTGCCATGTCAGTTGGCCCTTCTTTGGAGTTGGTGTTTCTGTGTGATTGAGCTGGACTCAGATATGATCTCTTTTCACAAGCCTTTCCTGCTACTTTTCCAAAATTGTAGTTGGTGCTGGGGTTTAATATATACCCAGGGGATCTGAATATCAGGACTGATCATATGATAGGCAGGCCCTGGGCCTCAACAGACTTCAGCTCCTACACTCTGGTTTATTGGATTTACCCCACTCAGCTAACATGGAGTTGCAGAAGATCAACCACCACACCATGGAGCCTAGAGTGCCTACAACTGAAAGCAGGAGGATTGCATCCAGTATCCATGTGGAATCTAAGCTCCCTCTTGACATAGATGTGGAATGGACACAACCAAGCCAAGGTCCACAGGAAGGAGGAATACAGTAAGGATCAGAGTGGACTTAATGATATCCTATTCATGAACTATTGAGGTTAATAATCGAGAAAATGTGGCATTGGTGTGGAAAAGTGGCCATGGTGGCTGCTGGGTGCGGGGAATGGGAGGAAGGGATGAGATGTGGAGGCATTTTCGGGACTTGGAGTTGTCCTGGGTGGTGCCCCAGGGATAATTGCTGGACATTGTATGTCCTCCCATGGCCCACTGGATGGAACGTGGGAGAGTGTTGCTATGGTGTGGACCACTGGCCATGGGGTGCAGCGATGCACAGAGATGTACTCACCAGATGCAATGGATGTGTCATGATGATGGGGGAGAGTGTTACTGTGGGGGGAGTGGTGGGATGGGGGCGGTGGGGGTGAATGGGGACCTCATATTTTTTTAATGTAATATATTTTTTAAATGAATAAAATAAAATTAAAAAAAGAAATAAGACCATAAAGTTTCTAGAAGGTAATGTAGGGAAGCATCTACAAGATCTTGAAGTAGGAAATGGTTTCATAAACATTACACACAAAGCATGAGCAATAAAAGAAAAAATAAATGGGACCTCCTCAAAATTAAAAAATGTTGCACTTCAAAGGAATTCATCAAGAAAGTGAAAAAGCAGTCTACTAAATGGGAGAATATATTTGGGAAACTTTTATCCAATAAGGGCCTAATATCTAGCATATATAAATAAATCAACATATCGAAAAGAAAAAGCCCTTTTTAAAAATGGGCAAGAGATTTGACTAGACGCTTTTCCGAAGAAGAAATACAAATGGCTGAAAAGCACCTGAAAAGATGCTCTAAATCACTAGCTATTATGGAAATGCAAATAAAAACTACAATGAGATATCACCTTATACCTAATTGGTCTGGCAGCTACTAAAAACAGAGGACTATAAGTGTTGGAGAGGATGTGCAGGAAAGGGAACCCTCACCCACTGCAGGTAGGAATGTAGAATATGGCAGCCATTTTGGAGGACATTTTGGTGCAATATAGAATTACCATATGATCCAGCATTACCACTGCTAGGTATATACCCAAACGAAATGAAAGCAGGGACATGAACAGATATATGCACACCAATGTTCACAGAAGCATTATTCACTATTGCCAAAAGTTGGAAGCAACTCAAGTGTCCATCAACAGATGACTAGATAAGCAAAATGTGGTATATACCTATGATGGAATATCATTCAGCTTTAAGAAGGAACAACGTATTGATACAAGTGAAAACATAGGTGAACCATGAAGACTGTATGTTGAGTGAAGTAAGCCAGTAACTAAAAGATAAATATTGTATTACCTCACTGAGATGACCTAAGCATATTGAGCAAACTCACAGAGCTAGAGTCTGGGAGATAGGCTATCAGGAGACAGAAAGGAAGTAGAGTATGATGAGCTGATGCTCAATATGGGCAAAACCCATGAAATACTAGAAGGGGGTGGTTAGCAGCAGCTGGGGATGATGGTTGTGCAGGAATGAGAGTGGTGTCAATGGTACTGGAATGTGAGGGTAAACAGCGTGCGGGTTTGGATTGGCCAACCATGGAATTAGGGGGAGGGCTGAAGGAAGAAACAGGTGAACTCTGGGGATTTGAAAGTCTGTGGCTGAAACTACAATGGTGGGAATGTGCTTTTGGCAAATATGTTATGGGAGGGTCACTGGGGTAGGGCGTCGGTGGTGGTGGAATATGTGGGAAAGGGTGCACTTGGGACATACGTCTATGGAATATGAATGTGTTCATAATGTCATAGGGGGTCATCATGGTGGGTGGAGCCCCACACAATAAATAAAATTTTCTTAAAAAATTTTCTTTGAAAACTGAAACTTAGTGGTTGCCGTAAGTCCTAAGGGAAGGGGGAGGGAACAGTGGGTGGAACATAGGGCATTTTGGGGTATTGGAATTGTTTTGCATGATATTACATTGATCAATATAGGCCAGTATACATTTTGTCAAAACATAAAAGTATACAGTGCAAAATGTAAACCATAACGTGATCCACTGACCATGGTTAGCAGTAATGTTCTGATATTTGATCATCAATTTTAACAAATGTACCATACTCATGTTGGATATTATTGGTAAGGGAGGAGTGGGAGAGGAGGTATTTGGCAGTCACCTATATTTTCTATGTGATTTTTCCGTAACCTAAAAAAAAAGTGGGGAAACATATATAAGACATTGTCATTATATATTAAAGACAACAGACCTTACAGTGATGAAAGACACACTGCAAAATTTTTAAATTTTATTTATTTAATGTATTTATTGGCTTTGTTTTTTTGGGAGATTTTGGATTGCAGAAGTGTTGCAACTGCGGCAGGGGAGAATGACCAGTGGGATATCAGTGCTGGGATGATGTGTGGGGCAGGGTGCACCTGGGGCATGCCTCTATGGAATATGAATGTGTTCAGGTGGTAATGGGATATTGTCTTGGTGGGTGGTGACCCACACAATAACCAATGGAATACTGAATTCCCATCCTGGGGAGTCTTACTACATTCCCTAATAGCCAGAATCTCTAGAGTACATGGGCAGTGCCTAGTGAAAGAGGGCAGACCAATATGCCAGGCCCTTGATATTGATGCTTATATATATGAAAATTGGTCTCCTGAAATTGAAACACAGCCTAGCAATATATATTGCCTAAGAGTTACCTTCTGAAAGCCTCCTTGCTGCTCAAATATGGCCACTCTCTAAATCAAACTCAGCATATAAACTCACTACCTTCCCCTGTCCAGTATGGGACATGACTTCCAGGAATAAGCCTCCCTGGCATGGAGGGATTATTACCAAGTGCCAAATAGCAACAGAAAAGACCTAGACTAAAAGGGAGAAATATTAAATTCAAATGCGTTTTTATGGGTAAGAGATTTCAAAGTGAGTCAGGAGATTGATCCAGAGGTTATGTTTATGCATGTCTCAAGAGATATCACTGACTGCCATAGTAAACAGTGTCTCAAAGAGGGGTGCTCCTCAGGGATCTAGAGCAATCTAGACCCTAAAGGCAGGTCAGAAAACCCTAGGAAATCGGCAACCCATAGGTGGGACATACCTTGGAATACATGATAACCTCTCTCTCCAGTGCATCAGAGTTAGACTCATTTATAATTTTCCTACACATGGTTCTTCTGTCACTTTTATTTGAACCTATAATTAGCACTATATCCATTAAATATATATCCCAGAAACTTAAATCTTCAGCTGTTCATATGCTGGTCGAGTCAAGAATCTCAGAAGTGTTACAGCCAACATCTCCTCTCCAGTTCATTGGATTCAACCAGGACAACTAACAAAAGGATGATCATGGACAATACCCACCCCAGAAAACAGAGAGTATCTACAACTGCAAGGAAGACAGTTCCATCCATCTGCACCATGAGATCTAAGTCACCCCTCAATCAGAAGCAGGGCAGACATGACCACCCCCAAATCCTCAAGACTGAGGAATGAACAAACATAGGGGGTGAATTCAACTATGGACTAAAGTAGACTTAATGTTATCCTTGTAATGGAAGAACTTGTAACATTCATATAAGGATAGTGCTTACTGTAGGTTCTTAAGGGAGGAAACAGTAGCTAGAACACAGGGCATTTTTGAGACATTGGAATTGTTCTGCCTAATTTTAAAAATTGATAGTAGTAATATTTATAATAGGAATTTACAGTTCAGTAAATCTACTGAAATTGCATTTTTAATTTTTATCATTTTTTATTATCATTCTGCAAAAGATACATAGATCACACAAAATGTTACATTAAAAATCTAAGAGGTTCCCATATATTCCACTCCCCACAGCCCACACTCCTCCCACATAGACAACTTCTTTCATTAGTGTGGTACATTCATTGCATTTGATGAATACGTTTTGGAGCATTGCCACACAGCATGGATTAGAGTTTACGTTGTAGTTTACACTCTCTCCCAGTCCATTCAGTGGGTTATGGCAGGATGTATAATGTCCTGCATCTGTCCCTGCAATATCATTCAGGACAACTCCAAGTCTCAAAAATGACCCCATACCACACCTCTTTTTCCCTCTCCCTGCCTTCAGCAACTCCTGTGGCCATTGTCTCCACATCAATGATATAATTTCTTCCATTGTTAGAGTCACATTAATTCTATAGTAGAGCACCAATAAGTCCACTCTAATCCATATTTTATTCCTCCATCCTGAGGACCCTGGGATGGTGATGCCCACTCCACCTCTAAAGTGAAAGGGCACTTAGATCCCACTGGCTGATGAGTGGGATTCTCCTGTTGCAGTTGTAGACTCTCTTGGTTCCTTGGTGTGGTGGTTGACCATCCTTACCTCCTTGTTGGCTAACCTGAGTAAGTCTAACGAACTGGAGAGTAGGTGTTGCAACTCTGCTGAGGCTCAGGGCCCAGCTGCCACATGGACTGTGCAGAGATTCAAGTGTCCTGAGCATACATCAACCCCAGCACCAACCACAGGTTTTAAAATAGTGACAGAAAAGGCATGTGTAGAGAAGTCACATCTGAGTCCAACTCCATCATACTCAGGAGCACAAGTTCCAAAGTAGGGCCTACTGGCAAGCTGCTGAACTCCAGAGTCATCTGCCATGACAGTAGGACCCAGGTGTCTCCATAGCCCTCAGGAGCACCACTACCTGGAACTGTATCTACTTTAGCTGTCTCTGAGATCCTGCTGAGATGTGCATAGGCATGGCCCCACTGCTGACCTCCCAACTTATTTTGAAGTCTCTTAGCCATAGAAACTAATTTGTCTTTACCATTTCCCCCTTTTATTCAGGTCTTTTTCTAGTTGCATCACCAGCTGGTGCTTGATGGTAATTCCTCAGCGCCAGGGAGGGTCATCCCCAGGAGTCATGTTCCATGCTGGGGGGAATGTAATGCTTTCATACACTGAGTTTGGCTTAGAGAGTTGTCTCCCTAATTTTGCAATGATGGATAGAGGCCATTATCTATTTTCTACAAACATATAAAATTATATGGTGCAAAGCATAAAGTATAATATAAACTATAGACCAAGGTTAGTAGCAATGCTTCAATATTTGTTCATCAACTATAACAAATATTCCATACTCATGTACGATGTTTTTAATAGGGGAATATATGAGAGGGGGAAGGGGTGGGGTTTATGGAAATTCTCTCTCTATATCTTTTCCTTCTCAAATCAATTTTATTGATATATATTAATAAAGCACACATCTATCTAAAGTATACAACAGTGGCATTTGGTATAATGAAAAAGTTGTGCATTTATCAGTTCAGTCATTTATAGAGCATTTTCATTATTCCAATAAAGAAAATAAAAATACTAAAAAACAAAAAACACAAACCTCATCACGTCAATCTCTCTTTGCTTCCCCTGCCATACATTGCTGCTATATCACCCATAATCATATTTTACATGAAGTTTCACTATGTTATACAGTCCCAAGTTACATTTCATAGCTCTCCTTCTAAAAATACACATGTCCTTAGGATTTCCCTTTCAACCACTGTCATTCCCCATATAATAGCTCTGCTAGTCCCAAACAGGATGATGTGCTCTTACCATTTCTATTCATTTCCAAAGATTTCCAACCTGTTAGCAAATTCTGCACAGATTAACCATCAGCCTTCCATTCTCTACCCTCATTCTATTTTCTGGTGGTATATTCTAAGTATCAATTCTATAAGTTTAGATAATATATTTAGTTCATAATAACGCAATCATACAGTATTTGTCCTTTTGTGTCTGGCGTGCTTCACTCAACATAATTTCCTCCAGGTCCATCCATGCTGTCATATGCTTCCCTAGTTCAATTCTTCTTATTGCTGCATAATATTCCATTGTGTGTATATGCCACAATTTGTTTATAAAATTGATTGTGGTGATGAATGCCAATTCTGTGATTATGTAGAGAGCTACTGATTGTACACTTTGGATGGACGTTATAGTATGTGAATTAAAAACATTTTTTTAAAAAACCAACTCATAATAAGAAGACTAACACTTCCAACATGATAGGTCTCTAATGACTTCAAAGGTTAAAGCAACACTAGTTAACAGTCACATACCAGCAGCTATGGGAATTCCAACCAGATTATAAATTAGAGCAAAGACAAAATTTATCCGAATCCTCTTCACTGTCTTCCTTGATAAGTCAATACTTGCCACCACATCCAGAAGATCATTCTGAGAACAGAAATATGTGTGATATTAGTGAGAGACTCTAACTTAACTAGTATATTTGCTTTGGACATTGTGTATATTGAAGATTATGTGCCACTTAAGGCAATATGTAAATTAAGTACAAATCTCAGATACTGCTAAAAATTTGAGTCAGCCATGGGAAATGTTTTTCAGAAAATTTTCTCAGGGTTCTAAAAACACTTTTATGGTTGTATGCTGGTACAGGAATTAAATCTCATTAAAATAGCTTCAGCAAATATTTGTTGAAGATTATATTATTTAAGCTCTTTGCTAAATCTTATTATTCACTTTAGGACACTGTAATTCTCATTTGCTTAGCTGGACTGAGAAAGTCAGGAGGTAATTTGTAAGACTTCCCCTACCTCCACCCCAAATTCTCACGGTCTTAGTGGTAGAGAGCATCAGAATTAAAAAGACAGAATTTATGTGCTTGACATACTTTATGACACTATCACTAATCATGTAGGGCAGTTCACTCCTGTCAATGGTCAGGCCATAGAACTTACCCTTATCAAAACCACATCGGCTGCTTCAATGGCCACATCTGTGCCTGTACCAATGGCAATTCCAACATTAGCCATTGCCAGAGCTGGGGAATCATTGATTCCATCTCCTACCATTGCTACACGTTTCCCCTCCTCTTGAAGTTGCTTAACTTTAGCTACCTTGTGGGACGGCAGAACTTCAGCAAATACCTTAGTAATGCCAACCTACATGAGGAAAATAAACTCAATTAATTTCAAAAAATATTACTAAGTACCTGAAACATGCTAAAACAATAATAAATCATCATTTTTCACCCATCAGATATCCAAATTTGAAAAGACAGATAATATCCAGTGTTAGTAAATAAATGGAGAAATGTGCTCTCTTATACTGTAGGTGTAAATTGGTACTGCCTTTTTGTAGGACATTTGGCAGCATATATCAAAGTGTGCTTATCCTGTGATCCAGCGATACTATTTTTAGCTATATTTCAGACATACTTATACATGTACAAAAAGATGTATGTCCAAGGATGTTCATCAGTACCTTGTTTGTAACAACAAAATTTTCAAAATCACCTAAATGCCTATCATTAGAGGAATGGTTAAATAAATTAAGACACGTCTATATGATGGATTTCCATATAGCAGTGTAAAAAGAATGAAATATTTATATGTCCAGACACGGACAAAGCTCTGAGACATATTTCTACACATAAAAAAGCAAACTGATGAACAATTTATACAAAATGATCCAATTTATATTGAAAATACCAGAGCTATACATTTGTGTATGAACATATGAAAAAAGTCTGGGGGAATAGGACCAGACTAGGACCACAGGAAAAGGGTAACAAATCTTTAGCTTTATCTCCTGCTGTATTGTTTTTAATATCAAGAAAGTATTTATATATTACTTGTGTTATTTAAAAAAAGAGGGAGATAGCATTTCAAAGTAGAAAATAGTATGAGAAAAGTTTTAGAGGTAAGGAAAATTTGGGGATCAGTAGGAGAGAAATGATATGTAAAAGTGGTGCATCAGGAAGACTGTTTCATCACTCTGGCTGTAGATGGCCTAGAGGGCAAAGTGCATGAAACTACTGCAGTGTTTTAGGCATGAGATGATGAAAGCCTGGTTTAGGCTAGCAGCCCTGGGGATAAATATGAACATTTCAGGGGAAACATAAACAAACACTGGTATATAGTGTCACTCAAAAATCCCATAAACTAAGCAAATAGCTTTTTTACTGTAAAAGTAACACACAAAGTCCAAAGTACTTCCAATTTGACTTGCCAATTCTTTCTTAAGGAACCAGTTAAGGGTGATAATGAAAATAACAGGTAATATGAACTCTTTTAGACTCTGAAGGCAAGAAAGAAAATATATATGAAGAATTAGAATTTACCACATACCCCCACCCAAACAGCTAAGTAAACCAATTACCTGAGAAGCAATAGATCTAGCTGTTTTAGTGTTGTCTCCAGTCATCAGAACTACTTCTAAACCCATAGATTTCAGAATATGAACAGCCAATTCTGCTTCAGGCTTCACTGTATCAGCAATGGCTATCAACCCACACAGTTCATCTAGAATAGCAGCAGCAGAAGTTTTAAAGATGGAGAAAGTAGAATAATATTCTGACTTAAAATTTCAAAATTAAATGGATTTTATTAAGTTGTTCACCACAACTCAAAATATCTGATTTCACACAGACTATATACCATAAATACTTCAACAAACCTCCATATTTGGTTATAAGAATTTCACAGACTGAAGTAGGTGTTACTAATGAGGGTAGTAACAAGAAAATGAAAAGAGAGTTCTTAGTGGTTACTAAAAGACCCTTTTTCTTTCCTTAGAATAGTATTTAACAAAAGCCCCAAACATATTAGCTGATTTAAAGGCAAATGAAACTGAAAGGATGTTTTGTTGTTCTTAATAACAAATCTAATACTTTTAAAAGAAATTTTAAGGTTGAGGGGTAGAGAGAGAAATGGCATTTCATGGTGGGAAAAAAATCACTGCAAGTACTTCTTTTATCTATTTTTAAAAAAATGAAAGTAAAATGATATTTTGTACTTTTTGCTGAATCCAAAGATACTGTCTTCATAGTTAGCAAGGATTATAAATGTTGACTCAATCTCACTGCTGGAAATTTACCCTGGGAAATAATTTAACAACAACCAAAAACACCTAAAATGACAAAAGATGTTTACTGTAGTGTTATTTATAATAATGAAATATAAATAGCCGAAATTTCCAACAACAGGGGAATTATTAAGCTAACTATGGTATTTAAGTTCAATAAATAATGTAGCATTAAAATATAGTTATGTAGCAATATTAGAAAATATGTATTATTAAGTACAATGAAGCAGAATAAAACAGTATGTATACAGGAGATTTTTAAATTTCTACTAAATTTTAACTGGGATATAATTTACATATAATAAAATGAACCCACTTAAAAATATCTGTACTGATATTATAATTCTGTAAAAATAACTACTATCAGAACAAAAACAGGAATGGAATATATGATATTAAAACTGACACTGAGTTAGGATGATAGGATTATGGGTGTTATTTTTCTTTGCTATTATTTTAATGTTATGCTATTTTTTAGGTGTTTAAAAATCATTGATTACCTATTTCCTTCAAATGTAGGCTAGGGAAGAAAACAATAAAGCCAGGCAAATGCAACAGATTTTCAAATTAATCAGTAACATGCATTGCTACCATTTTCACTTTGTATTAAAGTTGTTCTTGAATAGCCCTCATAGTTCAGAAGTCTCCCCAAAATAACACATAAAGCAATACATGAGATCACGATACTGAATCATAGCAAGGAAAAAGCTTACCATCAACCGCCACCAGTACAGCTGTCCGACCTTTTCTCTCATGTTCAGACATGGAATCATCTACATCATTATTAATAACAAGACCATTTCTAATCATCCACTCCCTATTACCAATGAGGACTTTGTACTGTTGAGCATTAAGAACATCTGAAAGAAAGTGCAGAAATAGCATTTAGTTGGCTCAGCTTTTTGGACAGGAGTCTGCCGGGCCCAGTCAGTCATAACAAATCATCCTTCTCAGAAAAAAAAAAAAAAGAAATAGCATTTAGTAAGCTCAGTTAAACTTTTTTTTCCAAACTTTTAATTGTGCAATATAGAAAACTGAAAAACACAAGAAGCAAAGACCACAAAAGTCATTTAGAATCACAAGCAGTTTATAGTTTGACATAACCTTCTAGGTCCTATGTATGTATATATACAACTGAGCATATATTTTTATGTGGTCGAGATCACACAGAATTTATCATGCTTTTTCACATATCATGAATATTTACCAATTCAAAGCCCCAAAGCCATGGAGGTATTGTGATAACCAAGAATATATGACACCATGTCAATTAGGGAAAAAAATGTATTCCTGCCTTTATTGGGGACAAATATTTCCTAAGACAAAAAATGGCAACAGGCCTCTATAAATACTGTAAGAGTTACAATACTATGCTCCCTTAAGGCTCCATTTAAAATGAGACATAAAGCAATAAAGGACAATAAGTATAATCCTTTTAAGAGAATTCATTATCAGATTTATATTGAATTATTAGCAAGAATGTATGTTTCTATTGATTTAACAATATTTTCCTATGGTATAGCCAAGAGATGTGCAGACACATCAATAGTCAGCATCAAGATGGAAATACGAACACATCTACATACACCCCTCCCCCTGTACCTCCTTCTGCCCCTCTACAGCCAATTTAATGAAAAGTCCTAGTGCATACTGCTCAGAGGTGGTTTAACAATTCCAAATCAATGATGCTTCTTTTCTATTAATTTAACAAGAAGATATTTATAAATTCATTAATTCACTAGCTCTACTTTCTGTCATACATTGTCACCTCAAGATATCTAAAAAGCTTAGATGTGAAGTAAAGAATGAACCATATCTGCAATCAACACAGTTGTTTTACCAAAAAAAATGCATATATAGAACTATGGTTATAATCTACAACTGTCTTCTAGATGTAGAGATTCCACCAAGGAGCCCTTTCCTTTGCCCTTCCTCTTCTTCCTTGTCCACCACTTCAATGACTAAGTACAGGAATCCATCCAGCTCCAAGATATGGATTGACAGAGGTAACTCCCAGAAAACAGTCCATCCTAAAACTAAAACAAGAACCTTTATATAGGGATGATTTTATGATGTCTATTTTTTGCAAACTTGGACTTCAGGACCTTTAATACACAGCAATAATTAAAATGCCTATATAGAACGATGGTCAATCTGAACTTGTCTCACAACTCACAGGCAAAGAACCTTTCCCTGTGCACTTCCTTCCCTGCCCCTACTACCACCCGATAAACATACTGCTCTAAGACATACAGTTTAACCATTCCATTCCCCAAATACAGCCATTCCTATGTATTAACAGAAAACATATTTAAGGCATTATTTTATACTCTCTACTTTAACATACGTTGTATACTTCTAAACATCTAGAAAGACTAGATGTTTCGAATAAGGACTTGTTTGTCCATAATACATCCAGTAGCATTGAATAAACCACACACGTAACAAAGGATATAATTTGAAAGTATCTTCTAAATAAGAACATTCTGGCCTAGAATTCTTTCCCTTCTGACCTCTGTCAACTCAGTGGTTGCATCGGCAATGATTAGAGGGGATTTTTTTTAAACAATTTTGCTTCCACAAATAAAATTCTGTCATTTTCAACAAAGTCTTCCCTATGAATAACAAAAAATACACAAAATGTATTAGCTTACTAACTCTACTTCTGTCATATACTTGCAACCTCTTTAACATCAAGACAGACTAGATGATATAAAATCAGGACTCGTTTGCCCATTATATACACTATACATAGCAAAGTAAAACAAAATGCACAGAACATATAGGATGATTGTTTATCTTGTCTAAACTATAGACTTACTGGCTTAGAGCCTTTGGTGCTTCCTTCTCCCTCCTCCCTGAAACAGCACAAACACAGTATGTATGTACTGCTCTGGAGGTGGTTTGACCATTCCATTTCCAAAAGATCTTTCATACGAATTTTAACAAAACGGTATCAACAATATGTGATTTCACTACCTCTACTTTTAACATACGTTGTGCACCTCTAAACATCTAGAAGGACTAGATGTTTCAAATAAGAACTTAAATTTGTCCACTATATACACAGCAGTGTTGAATAAACTATACACATGTAACTGGTTATATTTGAAAGTGACTTCTAAATAGAAACAATCTGATCTAGAACCCTTCATTTATCCCAATCCCTTCTCTCTACTACTAACCCTGTGGATGAGTTACAGGCACATTTATCACTTATATGTGGTTTTGCAATTTCATTTCCAAAAGCCATTTTCAGCAAACAGCTTTTCTATGAATTTTAACACAAACTGTACAAAATGTGTTAGTTTACTAACTCTACTTTTGCTATACATTGGCATCCTCATTAATAGCTAAAGAGCAGTTATTATAAAATTAGGACTCGTTTGTCCAATATATACACAATATATACAGTATAGCAAAGTTAAATGAATGTACATAACATACAGTATAGCAAAGTTAAATGAATGTACATAACATACAGGGCAACAGATGATCAGAAAATTTTCTTGTACACATTAACAAACACCTTTTGCACCTTCTTCCCTCCCACCTCCTTCAAACCAATGAACAAGAGTACAGTTCCATTTCTAAAGACAATATTTCCCACCAATTTTTAAAAGCTATTTACAGTGTTCTTCTACTACCTCTATTTTTAAGCATATCAACCACTTCTAAAATATTTAGAAAGACAAGATATTTCAAGTAAGAACTTACTTGTCCACTACATACATAGTATTGTTAAATAAAATTGCACACACATAACAAGGTTATAATCTGAGATACCTCCTAAACATGACCATCTTGGCCTGGAATCATTCCCTCCTCACTTCCTTTTCTCCACTACCAGTTCAGTGGACAAGTACAGGCAAGTGTAACACTTAGAGGTGGCTGAACAAATTCATACCCAAAAGTCATTTACAAAAGATAAGCTTTCTAATGAATTTCAACACAAAGAGTGAAAAACATGCTAATTTTATTAACTCTATTTTGTCATACGCTGTCAACCTCTTTAACATCTAGATGTTGCAAAATAAGGGCTCATTTGTCCACTATATATATAAACCAAACAGAATGCACAGAACATGCAGAAAAAGCTTTGTCTGAAATTGTCCAAGTATGGACATAATAATATATTACCTTTTGCAATTGCTTCCCTCCCACCTCCTCTAAACCAATAAATGAGTATATAGACATTAGGATGCTGCTCAGAGATGCTTTAACAATCCCACTTCCAAAAGACAGTATTCCCTAAGAAATTGAGCAAAACAATATTTACAAATTAATATTTTACTACTTCTATTTTTAACATATATCATGCACTTCTAAACATCTAGGCAGAATAGATGTTTCAAATAAGGACTTATTTTGTCCACTATATAAAGAGCAGACATTTAACAAGTTATAATCTGAAAGTATCTTCTAAATATTAACATTCTGGACTAAAACCCTTTCCTTTTATCCCTCCTCCACCATCCTTCCCTGTGCACGATAATGCTCAAGTTTTCAGAAGACAATCTTTCCTAGGAATTTTAACACAAAATGTATTAATTTACTATTTTTGTCATACTCTGGCAACCTCTTTTAAGAGCTGGAAGACTAGATGTTGTAAATTATGACATGTTTGTCCATTATATACACTATATACACAGCAAAGTAAAAAACCAAATACACGAACATAGGGACAATGGTTAATCTTGCCCCATTATAAATACAGAAGCATAGAGCCCTTTGCACTACTTTATCCTTCCTCCCCCAAACCAGTGCACAAAATGTGAATTATTCAGAGAACCGGTTTCACTATTCCGAAAACCCCCACAACATTTCATATGAATTTTAACAAAAAGATATTTACAAAATGTGTTCTTTTACTACCTCTACTTTTAACGAATGTCAGACACTTCAGAACATCTGGGAAGAGGAGATACTTTTTTAAAGTACTTAGTTGTGTCAACTATATATGGAGTAGTGAGGAATAAAATGACATACAGAACAAGGGTTAGAATATGAAAATATCTTCTAAATATGGCCAGTCTGGCATAGAACCTTCTCTTCTCTTCTACTTCTCAGTCTTTACTGCTCCATGTCCTCTAGCCCACAGAACAAGCATGGATGTGTTGCTCCCAGTGTCACTTCCAGATGCCATCTAAATTCCATCTCAAAGTCATTTCCAGAAGACGTTTTTCTATGATTTTTTAACAAATGATCATTACAAGATGTGTGATTTTCTAACTCTACTTTATCATATATCAGCAGCCTCTTTACATCTAGAAAGCTTAGATGTAGCAAAAGTTTTCTTTTAAAAGGTTGGGGGGAAAGCTGAGAGCAGCTTTTTCATATTGTATACACAGGCCTTCTATAAACAGCCAGTAAATCTTCCCAAAGGGTGATGGGCACTTCTTATTGGCCAAATATTGCACACTATTCTACTATTTCTCTCTTCCAATATCAAGCAAGGTCTGGCAGAATGATGACTAGCCAACCAATGGTCCACTAATCATCCACCTGTCATCGTCCAGGGTTCTGCTCATCTTCCAGGCCCATTAAGGCCTTGTCCATTGTTATTGGAGCCAAGTGGTATTTTGTCCAATTGGGATGGAGTAATCACCCCAGGTCTGAAGAAGAGCCAAACTCGAGTCTATGCAGACTCCACCTTCTGGGCCCTCGAGGTGCCTAATGGTTCTCCACGGTGTTCATAGCCACCATTCTTCTCTTCCCATGGTGTCTGACGCCCAAAGAGGCCACATCCTCAGTGGCTTGGCGGGGGCTTAGCCGCTGCCCAACAAGTTTGAGCAAGGAAACCAGGTGGCCAGTGGGGTCCAGTTAGCAATAGCAGTGAGAGTTCTGGGTCTCCATAGGGCAGGGACTATAGACCATCCCTGGGACCCCCAGCTCACCCACTAGCTAAGGCCAGAGAGCCTGGAGCACCTAGGGAAGGCAGCCGTGCTTAGCTTTTCACTGCACTCTCTGTTGGAACTCATTTAATTTTTATAACAACCCCATGAGAGACAAGCAAGCTCTTCCCAGCTAACCTTGCAGAGCCACTATATTGTGTATTTGGTAAAACATAGCTTACAATAGTGATTTTCAAATTTCCTAGAAACACACTCTACTCTTTCATGACTCTGGGCATTCACACATGTTGCTGTTTCCATCTGGAATGTCTTTCTCCTTCCCCTCCAAATGGCAAATTCCATCATATTCTTTAAGAGCCAGTCCAAATGTGACATTCTCATTAAAGGTTTTCCTTTGACCTTCCAAAACAATTCAACTAAACTCAAAATATTTATTGTGCATCAGATCAATATGATTGGATGAAAGCATATATCCATGTCAACTTGTCTCATTTTAAGCCTGCAACCACTAACTTTAAGTGGTCCCTTAGTGTTGTCTGGCAATTCTACTACATTTTTTCATTCATTCTCCATTTTTTTTAGACAGCTGTATCATACCTCTCTTTTGCCCTCAAATGTCCAACTTTTCCTCCTCCATTCTCATACCAGATGATGACTTTGTTTCCTACTACAAAAAGAAAATAGAAGAGAATTTTCACAAGCTCTCATCACCACATATACCCAACTATCTTTGCCTATGCCCATATAATGTCCATTCTCTTCTATTATTAACAGCCCCTGCTCCAAGGTCAACCTCTCTACTTGTCCACTAGATATCCCTTGTGCTCAAAGGGGTGCTCATGAAAAATACCAGAAATTGGTTGGGTTTTATAAAGGGTATTTATTTGGGGTAGGAGCTTACAGATACCAGGCCATAATGCATAAGTTTCTTCCCTCACCAAAGTCTATTTGCATGTGTTGGAGCAAGATGGCTGCTGATGTCTATAAGGGTTCAGGCTTCCTGGGTTCTTCTGGGCTGAGCACCTCTGTTTTCTCCACAAGGTCAGCTGTTGACTATGAGGCTCTCTAGACTTTGCCTCTCTCCACAAGGTCATCTGTAGACTATCAGGTGAATAGCTCTGTCTCTCTCCCTGGGGTTTCTGCTGTGTCTAAAGAGCCATCTCTATTCCTCTGTGTTCTTCTCCTGGCTCAGGTCCTCTCTTCCCGGGGCATGCTTCTCTTTGCTCTGCGTGCGGACTTCCCATGGCTCCAATTTAAGACTTCAGCACCAAACTCCAACATCAGAAACCCTCAACTCTGTCTCCTCTGCCATGCCTTTTATCTGTGAGTCCCCACCCACCAAGGGGTAAGGACTGAACACCCTAATGACATAGCCCAATCAAAGCCCCAATCATAACACAATCACACCTAGGTACAGACCAGATTACAAACATGATCCAGTATCTATTTTTGGACTTCATAACCATATTAAACTGCTACACTTCATCCTCTGAATTCCAAAAAGACATTACAATATTTGAAAAAATCTTAAATTAGTAACAATGTAAGTACTAAATCATATCACAATCAATTTAAAGAAATACAATTTGTCTTGGGGCAAAGTCCTGTCTGCTATAGACCTCTGAAACTTACAAAACAATTTATCTGTTTCCAATACACAAATGGACAGACAAAGGATAAACATTTTCATTACGATAAGGAGAAACTGGGAGGAAAACATGAGTTACTGGTCCTCTACAGTTCAGTAAACCTGCAGGGTATCCTCCAATGGATTTCAGTCTGAGAGTCATTCTTAAGATTATAATTTCCTCTCCTTGGTACCTTATGGGAACCCTTTCCACATGCTTGCCCAACAGCCATTTTCTTGGTTCTACCCTCATCAAGCATCTGGGTATCGACCAAGTTCCAGATCTCACTCTCCAAGAGTGTTGGGGTGATTGCCACACCTGACCCAATCTTTGGGTTAGACTCTTAACCCTCCTAGTACAGTGATGTGAGGACAAAATTCCCCCTAACCTTTGGCATACAGGCTCAGTCCACTCAGAGCAATGAGTTGACCACGTGGCCTTCCCTAACTTTTAGCATACAGGCTCAACCCTCTCAGAGCAACGAGTTGACAACCTGGACTTCTCTAACCTTTGGGGGACAGGTTCATCCCACTCAGACCTGTGGGGTGCTGACCTTAACTGCCCTAATCCTTGGGGAATGTGCTCCACCCTCTTTGTACCTGGGGAAGCAAAAGTCTCCCAGAACATCAGACAAGAATATCCACCCTCTTCACCTGCTGGGGCAAACTAACCTTCTCTGTACACATGGGTGGGGTTCCCCTCTTGGCCCAAGATGATGTCCTAATTCCAGATCTCAGCTTCCATGGCTTTCCTCTTAAAGTTGTTTCTCCTTCAATCTCTCCTTTCCATGTCCCTTTCAATCCAAGCTGACAGTGGTTTTGTTCATACAGTTCTCTCAAAAACCTTGTTGGTTTAGCATGCAAGAAGCAGGAGTCCAAGCCATCAGACAGTAAGACTTTCTGCCAGTCTTTCCGAGATAACTGCATCTTCAATCCTGATTTATAAGTTCCAAATTTAGTTAAGTCCTCAAATGGGTAACTTTCATCTGGGAGCTTGAATTCCAGAGGCTTGGAATTTCCAGAATCAGTTTCTGTTTTCTTTGTGGCCAACAGTTTAGTCCTCAGCATATCTCTGTCATCTAGCATTTTACTATAAGCTGCAAGCAGAAGCCAAGCTGCATTCTCCAGGTTTACTTTGGAAATTTCTTCAGCTAAACACCCAGGCTCACCATTTTTAAATTCTGTCTTCCATAAAATACCAGGAGGTAATCTTGCTAAGTTCTCTATGACTTTAAAAGATGGACCACCTTTCCTCCAGTTTCCAATAATAGTTCAGCATCTACTTCTAAGGCATCATAAAAAGTCTTCTTAGCATTCATATTGCTAACAAGTCTCTTCAAAGCACTGTAGGACTATTCTTCCAAGCATCTCACAATTCCTCCAAAAAAAAAATACCCCTTATCCATTTATAAAATCATTTCAGCATTTCAGTAACTGCAAGAGCACTTTCCTACTCCTCAGTATGAAATTCTGTATTAGTCAGCCAAAGGGGTGCTCACACAAAATACCAGAAATTGGTTGGTTTTTATAAAGGGTATTTATTTGGGGAGGAGTTTACAGATACCAGGCCATAAAGTGTAAGTTACTTCCCTTACTGGGAAGTGGATTTGGCTCAACTGATAGAGCATTCACCTATCATATGGGAGGTCCAGGGTTCAAACCCAGGGCCTGCTGACCCATGAGGTGAGCTGGCCCACGCACAGTTGCTCACGCATGCAAGGAGTGCCGTGCCACGCAGGGGTGTCCCCCACATAGGGGAGCCCCATGCACAAGGAGTGCACCTTGCATGGAGAGCCGCCCCATGTGAAAAAAGTACAGCCCGCCCAGAAGTGGTGCCACACACACGGAGAGCTGACACAGCAAGATAACACAACAAAAAGAGACCCAGATTCACAGTGCTGCTGACAAGAATGCAAGTGGACAGAGAAGAACACACAGCGAATGGACACAGAGAGCAGACAATGGGGGGGGGGGGGGAATAAATGAAAAATCTTAAAAAAAAAAAAAAAAAGTAACTTCCCTCACCAAAGTCTATTTTCCTGTATTGGAGCAAGATGGCTGTCGATGACTGTGAGAGTTCAGACCTCCTGGATTCCTCCCTTCCAGGGTCTTGCTTCTCTCTGGGTTCAAGTTTCCTTTCTTCTAGGCCCTAGGGTTACTCCATTCCTGGGGCTGGCTTCTCTTTCCTTTGTGAGATTACTTCCCGGAGCTCCAGCTTAAGATTTCAGCTTCAAACTCCAACATCAAAAACCTCAACTCTGTCCTTTGCCATGCCCTAATGACATGGCCCAATCAAAGACCTAATCAGAACTTAGTCATGCCCAGATTCAGACCAGTTTACAAACACAATCCAATATCTAGTTTTGGAATTCATAACTAGGTCAAACTGCTATACCCCTCTTCTTGCCTATTCTAGACTCTCTCTTCAGCAATTCTCCCCTCACTCTCCTGCAAAATCAAATGTTTGATTTCCATTGGATTGTTCTTATCAGCAGTCAAGCCTACTATACATCATCTCAGCTTAAAAACTTCTCTCTTGATCTCACCTACCTCTCTAGCTACTGCCCCACTTCTCTGCTTCTGTATATAGCAAAACATTTTAAAAGTGTCATCTCTACTGACTGTCTTCAATTCATATATTCCCACTCTCTTATGAACCCACTCCAAAAGACTTTGTCTCTATTACTCCAAGGAAAGTGTTCACACAGGACACCAGTGACCTTTACTTTAACCCAATTGTTAATTTTCAGTCTTCATCTTACTAGCCTCATGAGCAGCATTTAACACAGTTGTTTACTCTAGCTTTCTTGAAATACTCTTTGATTGGCTTCTAGGACAAGGCATTCTTATGATTTACCTTCTCAGTGGCCATTCCTTCTCAGTCTTCTTTGCTCATGCATTCTCATCTCCCTGACCTCTTAATTTTAATGTGCCCTGGGGATCAGTCCTTAATCCCCATTTTTCCCCTCTATCTACTCTCATTCCTTTGGGATCTAATCTAGTCTCATGGGTTTAAGTACTATTTAAAATCACACTGTCCAATATAACATTCTGTAGTGATGGAAAGGTTCCATATTCTGTTGTTTAATACTGTAGCCACTAACCAGATACGGCTAATGAGCTTTGAAACATGGTGCAACAATTTGAAGTTCCGTTGTGAATCCAAAAAGATTATGTTCTTAAACTAATCTATTCCTGTGGGTGTGATACCTTTGATTGCATTCGATTCACTTTAGAGCACTTGATTACATTGTTTTTTATGGGACTACATCAGTGAGACCTGACTCAGGTTGAATCTCTGCCCTTTTGCTGAGTCTGATATAAACGAGAGACAGGAAAAGGGAGCTCTGCCATATTTGATTTGACCATGTGAGAGAAAAGACTCCAGGTTCGCCCACAGCTGAGCTCAAGGAGAGAAGCCCCTCAAGGAACTGTGGTCCAGGGAGAGATGACTGCTTTGCCACAGCTAAGTTCAAGGAGAAAGGAGAAAGAAACCAGCAAACCTGCTGTATTGCCTTACCACCACATGGCAGGAAGCTAGGATCAATAGTGTCTGACTTTGGTAAGAAATCATCTCCATGGTGCCTTGATTTGGACATTTTACAGCCATGGAACTGTAAGCTTTATCCCAAATAAATCCTCTTTATAAAAGTCAACCTATTTCTCATACTTTGTATTGGCAGCTCTTTGGCAAGTTAAGACATGTTTATTATTATTGAAGAGCTATATTCTCAATTTAATTCACTTTTACTTAATTTACATTTAAATAGTCCCATATGACAAGTGGCTACAGTATTGGATAGAGCAGATGTCTAAATGGATGACTCTCAAATCTATATATAGATTTATCTATATATCTACTACCCAGTCTGTTTCCTTAAACTCCAGACTTGTATAGCCAACTGGTCACTTGATATCTTCACTTATATGGCTTTGTCTAATAGGCACTCAAACTTAACATAACAAAAACTGAACTCTCAATCTTCTCCCCAGTACTGCCCCTCCTGTGGTTTTCCCCACCTTATTTAAATGGTAACACCATCTTTCTAATTGCCTAGGTCAAAAATTTTGGCATAATTCTTGATTCTTGCTTCTCTCATACCCCATATCCAATCCATGAGCAAATATATCAGCTCTCCCTTTTTTTAAAATCTCTCTCCCCTTCTCCCCCACTGCCCAGTTGTCAGCTTTCTGTGTCCATTCACTGTGTGTTCGTTTGTGTCCACTTGTATTCTTGTCAGCAGCACCCAGAATCTGTGTCTCTCTTTGTTGTGTCATCTTGCTGCATCAGCTCTCCGTGTATGCGGTGCCATTCCTGGGCAGGCTGCACTTTTTTCACACTGGGTGGCTCTTTTTACGGGGCATACTCCTTGTGTGTGGGGCTCCCCTTTGTGGGGTACACCCTTGTGTGACACGGCACTCCTTGCGTGCATCAGCGCTGCGCATGGGCCATCTCATCACATGGGTCAGGAGGACCTGGGTTTGAACCTTGGACCTCCTGTGTGGTAGGCGGACTCCCTATCCATTGGGTCAAATCTGCTTCCCTGAGCTCTCCCTTTAAGGTACATACAGAAGTTGACCACTTCTTACCATCTCTATTGTTACCACATGGGTCCAAGCCATCTGAATTATGAGCCCCTAACTCATTTCCCTGCTTTTCCCTGGTCCCCTCTCAAGTCTAACTTCTCCAGGGCAACCAAAATAATACTTTTAACACATTAAGTCAGTTTCTGTTACTCTTCTACTCAAAACCCTCAAATGACGTCCCATCTCAGGGTAAAAGTCAAAGTCTTCCTAATACCCTTCCACGATATAGACCACCCACAAGCTCTCTGACCTCATCTCTTACCCCTTTCCCACTCATTTATTCTGGTTTAGCCACACTGGTATCCTTCCTGTTCCTCAGAAAAGACAAGCACGTGCCTGTTTCAAGGCTTTTGTACTTACTATTCCTCTTGCGTAGAATATTCTTGTCATAGATATTCATATCATTTTCTCCTTCACTCCTGTCAGGTCTTTGCTTAAATACCACATTGTCAATGAAGTCTACCCTGATCAACCTATATGAAATAGTACCCCCTACTCCCAGTATTCCATATACCACTTACTCTACTTTATTTTAGTCCATAGCACTATCTCTATCTGACATACTATATTTTCTTATTTATTTCCTCACCTCCTTATGTTATCTCACCAGAATATAAGCTCCATGAGGAAGGGGCTTTGTCTGTTTTGCTCACAGCTGATTGTTTAATGTCTTAAGCAGAGTATGACACATAGGTACTCAATAAAAGCTGTCAAATGAATACATTTACTATGTGTCAGTGTATTTGAAATTGGAATTTCACAAAGAAATCACAGTATAGTAGAAACAGGAAGTTAAATAATTTATAACATAGTTTTTTAGTACAAAAACAGAGATTAAGTATATTTATGATTCCAAAAGAACAAATATCTCTGTGTGAATGTGTGTTAAGCATTTCACTGAACAAAGATTTGAACTGGGTCTTGAAAGATGAACATAAGTTAACCAGGTAGATGAACCTGCAGACAAGGATATTACATAGGGGAAAAGAGTAAACGAGATGATATATACTATGAAAGGGAACCATGTTAGGAGGAACTACAAGTAGTTCCATATGGATAGAAAATAGAATACATTCAGGGCAGTAGAAAAAGAAAATGTGGTGAAAGATGGCAGCTGAGTAAGGCATTCCAAGAGTCAGCTCGTCCTACAGGGCAGTTAGTAATCAAAACAGAGCTATCTACAGCACTGGTTTGGGGGGCCCAGGAGACGAGAAGAACAACATGAGATATCCTTAAAAGAATGGAAGGAGACTGTTCATCTGCAGTGAAGCTGTGTGAGCAGACCACTCCAAGCCATGAAGGCCAGTGCCCATCCTCCACTGGGTGGCACAAGCTGCCCTGCGAGTTATTACATGGCTAGATTTGGAGGCTCCATTTCCCAAAAACAGGGGAAGAAGAGACAGTCAAGCACTGACTACACCTACTGATGGTAAATTTGGCTAGCTAAAGAATAATCCTAAAGACAGTTAAAGTTTGAACCTGTCTAAATCAGAAAGAGACTGGTAGCTGCCATTTTAACTCCACCCCCACCATGAGGAGAAGTGGGGCTGACTAAAAATCACAGTGTCACAAAAGGACAAATAGGGCATGATTATGCTATTATGAACTAAGTATATTGTGTAAATTCATGGAGTTAATAATTAGAATATAGGTCACCAGACAATAGGAGGAGGGTAGAAAATGTAAAGCCGATTATGGTTACTCTGTGCAGAATTGGTAAAAAGGTGGCTTGTAAATGAATAGAAATGGTGAAAGTATATAATGATGTTTCTAACTAGCAGATCTATTAGATGGATATGGCAGTGGTTGAAAAGGAAAGTCTAAGGTCATTTATATTACTAGAAGGAAAGCAAAAAGCTGTACCTTTGGACTATTAAGGTAGTATACTGTCATGTAAAACACAAATATGGCTGATGTAGTATATACAAGACAGTTTTTACAAAATATAATTACAAATATACTAAAGAGAGGGAAAAAGAATAGCAGCTATATACAGCGGGGGAGCACAGAAAGATTAAGAGGTGATGAGTTTTGTTTGTTGTGTGTTATTGTTATTGGAATAATGAAAGTGCTCTAAGAATGACGAAAGTGATGAATGCACAATATGTGATTACACCAAATACCATAGACTGTACACTTTGGATGGATTTATGCTTTATCAATATGTATCAATAAAATTGATTTGTCAAAAAAAAATCAGTGATGGTAAGGACCAGCTTCTTTCCACCCAGATCAGATTACAGCCCTAGCCTAGGCTCTTGCCCCAACTTCCAGAAGAAGCTGGGGGGATGTATTAGTCAGCCAAAGGAGTACTGATGCGAAATACCAGAAATCGGTTGGTTTATATATAGGGTATTTATTTGGGGTAGAAGCTTACGTTACCAGGCCAGAAAGCATAAGTTACATCCCTCACCAAAGTCTGTTGCCACATGTTGGAGCAAGATAACTGCCAATGTCTGCAAGGGTTCAGGCCTACTGGGTTCCTCTCTTCCCAGGGCTCTGTTCTCTCTGGGCTCAGCTGCTTTGCTCTTTCCACAAGGCCAGCTGTAGACTATCAGGCAAACAGCTCATCTCTCTTCCTGAGGCCTCTGCCTTATCTGCTTCTCTGTGTGTTTACTTCCCCTGGCTCCAGCTCAAAAAACTCCAACCTCCATACCTCCATTCTCTGTGGTGCAGTTTCTCTTTGAGTCCTATTGACATGGCCCAATCAAAGCCTTAATCATTATTTAATCAAGTAAGAGTGAATCCTCTGAATTCAATATAATCTAAAATGCCCAGAGGAGCAGACCAATTTACAAACATAATCCAATACCAATTTTTGGAATTGATAAACAATATCAAACTGCTACAGGAGACCTGCAACAGCCTCTCTAGGCAAACTTTCAGTCAGCAAAGACTGAATAGTTGGACACCTAGGGCTCCATCCCCACACCCCAATAGGATAGGAGAGAAGCTTTTATTCCTCGGTCTTTCTGAGCAACTGCAGGCACTTATGGCCCACATGAACTGGTCTGCTGAGTGCCTTTGATTCCATCTCCACCACTCTACCATGACAGGATAGGAGGGACCTGGTGTTTCTTCAGCTTCTCTGGAAACTACAGGCACTTTCAGGCCACACAGACCAGACACTCAGACAACTGTAGCTCCATCCTTGCCCGACAATAGGATAGGAGGGGAGCTGTGTTTCCTCAGCCTCTCCAGGCAACTGCAGGTGCTTTTGATATGCATGAACTGGGTTCTTGAGCAACTTTAATTCCATCTCAACCCCTGCAACACCACCCCCACCAGAGGACAGGAAGGAGCTGATGATTCCTCAGCCTCTCAGAGCAAATGCAGGCACTTCTGGCCTGCATGAACTCAACTGTTTAGTGCCTGTGGCTTCACCCTGAACCCCAATAGAACAAGAGGGGAGCAGTGTTTCACCAGCCTCTTTGGGTAACTACAGGCCTTTTGGCCATAGAGACTGAACAGTTGGACACTTGTAGCTCAATCTCTGTCCCCAAGTAGGATAGGAGGGGAGCTGTGTTTCCTCAGCCTTTCCAGGCAATAGAAGGCACTTTCATCCTGCACAGACTAGACTGTTGAGGGCCTGTGGATCTACGCCCAACCACCAATAGGATAGAAACGGGTTGGTGTTTCCTCAGGCTGTCCAGGAATGGCAGGAACTTTAGGGCTCCTTGGACTAAACTGTTAGCACCTATGGATCCATACCAACCCCCAGTAGGATATGAGGAGGCTGCTGTTTCCTCAGCTTCCTGAGCAATGGAAGGCACATTTGGGCTTCACAGACTGAATTGTTGGGTGCCTGTGGATCTACCCACACCCCCCAATAGGAATAAGGAAGTTGGTTGTTTCCTCAGGCTCTCTGGGCAATGGCAGATACTTTCACCCCTACAGTGACTGAACTGTTTGATGTCTGTGGTTCTGTCCCCACTCTGTAAAGGACAGAAGGGACAGTACTCCCTCAGCCTTTCAGGGCAACTGCAAGCACATTTGGCCCACATGGATTAGATTGTTGGGCACTCCAGAGAGTCCATCCCAACTCCTGACAAAGAAGAATGGGCACCAGTGCTATGTCAGTCTACTGAACAACTGCAGTCATTTTGGACATGCACAGCATAGATCGTTGCCCAGACATGGAGCTCCAACCATGCCCCAGACAGGAGAAGTTAAGCTTCATCAGTCTCTCCAGGCAACTACAGAGTCTCAGCCTGCATAATTTGGATTATTACACATGACTGTAGTGCTGTCCCTACCTATGGCAGAGAAGAAAGGTATGAGAAGATTCATCAGTTCCTGGGGCAACACAGCCTCCACAGATCACACTATCAACTATATCCTCGGCTCCTACTATACAACCAAATAAGGGAAAAAGGACAAAAAAAGCCATAAACTAAAGAGAGAAACTGTGCCTAGAATAAATACATCTAGTAGGCCAGATGCCAAGACATGAAAAAAAAATTACAATCCATACTAAGAAACAGGAAGATATAGCATAGTCAAAGGAACAGAATAAGCCTCCATATGACATAAAGGAGTTGAGACAGTTAATCATAGATGTTCAAACAAATCTCCTTGATATATTCAATGAGATGGCTAAAGAGATTAAGGGTACTAAGAAGACAATGGGAGGGAACAGATGTGGCTCAAGGAGTGCCTGCCTCCCACATTGGAGGTCCTCGGTTTGGTTTCTGGTGCCTCCTGAACAAAAAAAACCCCACAAAACAACAAGCAAAACGAATGATAAAACCAACTCAGTAAAGCCAATGTGATTCAGTGGTTGAGTGACAGCTTCCCAAATATGAGGTCCCAGGTTGAGGTGAGCAGAGGAGAATCTGAAAGCATACATAGAAAAATTTTAAATAGCAGATCTTATGGGAATGAAGGGCAAAATAAATGAAAAAAATACGCTGGAGGCATATAAAGGCAGATTTGAGGAGGCAGAAGAAAGGACTGGTAGACTTGAAGACATGTCACCTGAAAGTCAACATACAAAAGAATAGTAGAAGAAAACAATGGAAAAAAATTGAACAGGGTCTCAGGGAAATAAATTATGGCAAGAGACATGCAAACAAATGTGTCATGGTGTCCCAAAAAAGGGAAGAGAAAGGAAAGGGGCAGAAGGGAATTTTTGAAGAAATAATAGTAGAAAACTCCCCAACCCTAGTGAAGGACACAGATATTCATATTCAAGAAACCCAACATATGAGAACAAAATGTTGAGAAAATCGTATCAAAGTATAAGTAGGAGGGTTACCTGTTTAGGATGCTCAGGGGGTATGGTCTGATGCAGGACGGACTCAGGGCGAATAGCTGAAGGCTCATTTTGCCAAGGTGGGTTGTACCATTGGGAAGAGACCCAAGAAGTGAGAGGTGGGGTGGACCCACATCCTGGGGAGGACTAATGCCGTCAAATAGAGAGAACTGTATCTCTAGTGAGAAAGGATGGCTCCCAGGGCATTAGGGCAGTTGAGAAAGTCAGGCCCTGAATACTGCTACAAGTATCTCTGGACATGGCCTCTCAGGAGATCGAGATTGGCTGGCGTTGTGGGCCCCAAGGGGAGGGGAAAATGGATGTGGAATGGATGGAAACAAGGTAAATATGGGGGCAAGAGAGGAGTTTTGTGAGAATACACGAAGATGAATATAAAACAGGTAATATTACTCCAAAAACATATAGGGGACGACAGACTAATAATGTAAACCATAAGGCAAAACATAGGATAACTAAAAAGGTTAGAAAACTGTACAACCTAAAGTATGGACCACATAGTAAGCACAGATGTCATCTCGCTTATTGTCTCGGAATCTGTACATCAGTTTCAGGAAATATGATACGAACAAGTTATGTGAAAATCGCTGAGGAAGGGAAAAGGTTTTATGGTGAATCTGGGGAAGTATTGTATATTGTATATATGAATTTCAGTGATCTAAGACTCTTGTGAAGCTAACATTATGTTGGGATTGACTTTACGGGAAGTTTTGGATCACAGAGTGGTTCAACAATGGCAGCGGAGGAATACTGATATAGGATGTTATTGATAGGATATATATGGTTGACAGGGAGTGTTATACAGGGCATATGCCCAGGGTATATAGTAATGTCTAGATATACTCATAGTGGAAACAATTAAAAACAATAGCTGGGGGGGGTGGGTGGGTACTGGGCCCCTGGCCGGGGAGACACTGTCGTGGACCCTAGGGGAGCAGCGGCAGTCCCCCAGGTGCAACAGCAAGAACCAGGAAGGAAGGAGGGCCCAACAGTGGGCTCCTGATACTTATGGGTATGCTTTTGAGCCTATACACCTGCAATAAGAATAAGGACTAGAGTAGCACTGTGCCTGGGAGTTTCCTCCTGACAGCCTTCATGTTACTCAAATGTGGCCACTCTCACAGCCAAACTCAGCATGTAGATGCAGTGCAGTCCCCCCAGCCTGGGACATGACACCCGGGGATGAGCCTCCCTGGCACCGAGGGATCACTACCACATATCAGCTGACGATGCAACTAGAAAAGGACCTTGAATTAAAGGTTCAACATGGATCAGCAGAATATCCCTGTCTACGTATAATAACATGACTTCAAAATGCTGTTTGACCTAACGTAAGGGGGAAATGGAGAGGAGAAATGAGAATATAAGGCTATGAGTCTCTAAAAAAGAGTCTGGAGGTTGTCAGAAGGAATGCCCTTATGCACAACTGAGCAGAGTCTGAGAGACAGATAAAGTAGATACAACCCCAGGTATTGGTTCTTTTGAGGGATAAAGAGACCCACGGGTCCTATGCTCATGGCAGATGGGGTTCACTGCCATGGCAGATGGCCCTTCTTTGGAGCTGGTGTTTCTGAGTGATGGAATTGGACTCAGAGGGGATCTCTCTTCACAAGATTTGCATGCTACTTTAATGGAATTGTAGTTGGTGCTGGGGTTTTAGATATATTTAGGGGTTCTGAATCTCTGGACTGATAATATGACACCCAGGCCCAGAACCTCAACAGACTTCAGCTCCTATACTTTGATTTATTGGACTTACCCCACTCAGCTAACATCAAGTTGAAGAAGGTCAACCACCACACCATGGAGCCTAGAGTGTCTACAACTGAAAGCAGGAGGAGTGCATCCAGTATCCATGTGGAATCTAAGCCCCCACTTGACATAGTTTTGCAATGGACACAACCAATCCAATGTCCACAGAGACAATGTGGAATGGGTGTGGGAAGGATAGCCATGGTGGCAGCTGGGTTTGGGGAATGGGAGGAAGAGATGAGATGTGGAGGCGTTTTCGGGACGAGGAGATATCCTGGGTGGTGCTTCACGGACAATTACGGGACATTGTAAATCCCCCCAGGGCCCACTGGATGGAACGGGGGAGAGTGTGGGCTATGATGTGGACCATTGACTAGGGGTGCAGTGATGCTCAGAGATGTACTTACCAGGTGCAATGGATGTGTCACAATGATGGGAGAGAGTGTTGCTGTGGGGGGAGTGGGGGGTGGGGGCGGGGGGGGTTGAATGGGACCTCATATTTTTTGAATGTAACTTTAAAAAAATAAATAAATAATTAAAAAAAAAAAAAGAAACCCAACATATTCTCATCCAAATAAATCCAAATAGACCAAATCCAAGACAAATACTATTCAGAATGTCAAATGCAAAAGACAAAGAGAGAATTCTGAAATCCGCAAGAAAAAAGCTATGCATTACATACAAGGGATACAGAATAAGATTAAGTGGTGATTTCACATAAGAAACCATGGAGGCAAGAAGGCAGTGGCATGACATATTTAGGATACTGCAAGAGAATATCTGCCAGCCAAGAATATTATATCCAGCAAGACTGTCTTTTAAAGATGAGGGTAAGTATAGAATATTCACAAATAAACAGAAACTGAGAGATTTTGTCAGCAAGAGACCAGCTTTGTTGGAAAAACTAAAAGGAGTGCTACAGCCTGAAATGAAAAGACAGGAGAGAGACAGGCTTAAAGAGAAGCAAGAAATGAAGATTATGCATTAAAAGTAACTAAATGTGTGAAAAGAGTGGTAAAAATAAAATATGACAGATAAAACCCAAAGGTCAAAATGGGTGAAATAATAACTTTTTACAGTAATAACATTGAATGTTAATGGACTAAAATTCCCAATCAAAAGACACAGACCGGTGGAATGGATAAGAAAATATGAGCCAACTATTTGCTGTCTGAAAGAGAAACCTCAGTTCCAAGGATAACAATACATAGAAAGTGAAAGGCTGGAAAAATATGTTCCACTCATGCAGTAAACAAAAAAAAGTTGGGGAAGCTATAGTAATATTGGATGAAATATAATTTAAAAGCAAAACTGTTTTTAGAGACAAGGAAGGACATTACATATACACACACACAAAGGGGCAATTCACCAGGAAGAAATAATAACCGTAAAAGTACATGCACCTGACCAGGACGCCCCAAAGTACATGAGGCAAATATTGGCAAAACTGTAAGGAGAAATAGCAGTCTCTACATTAATAGTGGGAGATTTCAATATACCACTCTCAGCATTGGATAGAACATCTGGGCAGAGGAGTAATAAAGAAACAGGGAGCTTGAATAATATAAGTGGACTAATCCTAATAGACATATAGAGAACACTGCACCCCAAAACGGCAGGATATTACATTCTTCTCAAGTGCTCACGGATCTTCCTCCAGGATAGACCATATGTTGGATTACAAAGCAGATTTCAATAAATTCGACAAGATCAAAATTATCCAAAGCACTTTCTCTGCTCATAATGGAATAAAGTTGGAAATCAACAAGAAGCGGAAAAAGGGAAAATTCACAAATATGTGGAGATTAAAACACTGTTAAATAATCAGTGGGTCAAAGAAGAAATTTCTAAAGAAATCAGTAAATACCTTGAGGCAAATTAGAAAGTGAGAACACAACAAAATATCAGAACCTATGGGATGCAGTGAAGGCAGCGCTGAGAGAGAAATCTATAGCCCCCAATGCTTAAGTTAAAAAAGAAAAAGAGCTAAAATCAATGACCTATCTACATAGATGGGGGAACTAGAAAAATAACACCAAACTATTTCAAAATCAAGTAAAAGGAATGAAATAATAAAGATCAGAGCAAAAATAAATGAAATTGAGAACAAAAAACAAGATGGGAGTTAAAACCAAAATTTGGTTCTTAAATTACATTAACAAAATAAACAAAAACCTTAGCTAGACTGACAAAGGAAAAAAAAAAGAGGAAAAATGCAAATAAATACAATCAAAAATGAAAACTGGGACATTGCTACTGACCTTGCAGAAATAAAAGAGATCGTAAGAAGGTACTATGAACTACTGTATGCTAACAAACTAGACAAGGTAGATGAAATGGAAAAATTCCTAGGAATGTATGAACAACCTATACTGACCCTGGAAGAAATAGAGGACCTCAACAAATCAGTCACAAATAAAGAGATTGAAACAGTTATCAAACAACTCTCCAAAATGAAAAGCCCAGGACCAGATGGCTTCACAGGTGAGTTCTACCAAGCATTCAAAGAAAATGTAATACCAGTCTTATTCAAGCTCTTCCAAAGTATTGAACAAGAAGGAACACTACTTAACTCATTATATGAAGCCAATATCACCCTAATACGAAAGCCAAATAAATATATTACACAAAAAGAAAATTACAGACCCCCTTCCCTAATGAATACAGATGCAAAATCCTCAAAAAAATTTTTTGCTAATAGAATCCAACAACAAATTAATAACATTATTCTTCATGATTGAGTGGGTTTGTTTTAAATTTTTTTTTGAGGTACTGGGGGCCAGGGATTGAAAAAGGGGCCTTGTATGTGGGAAGCTGGCACTCAACTACTGAGTCAACTCGGCTTCCTTGAGTTAGGTGGGTTTTTTAAATTTGTTTTCCTTGTTGTTTGTTTCATTATTTTCAGGAGGTACCAGGGACTGAAATGGGACTTCCCATGTGGGAGACAGGAGCTCAACCACTTGAGCCATGTCCACTCCTGATTAAGTGGGAAGTAGGTTTTATACCAAGGATACAAGGGTGGTTCAACACAAGAAAATCAATCAGCTTAATACGCTACATTAACAAATCAAAGATGAAAAATCACATGATCTTACCGATTGATGCAGAAAAGGCATTTGACAAAATACAGCAACCTCTCTTAATAAAACTACTACAAAAGATAGGAATTGAAGGAAATGTCTTAAATGTCTTAAAAAGGAAAATCAAAGTTGGAAGACTCTTACTTCCGGACTTTAAATCATATTACCTAGTGACAGTGGTAAAAACAGCATTGTACTGGCATAAAGATAGACAAAAAGACCAATGGAAGTGAAGTGATGGTACAGAAACAGACCCTCACAACTATCAAACACACCCAGCTGGGGCAAAACAATCTATTCAACAAAGTGTGCTGGGAGAACTGCTTATCCATAGAAAAGAAAGAGGACCCCAATCTCACATTAAGAAATTAATTCAAAATGGATCAAAGAACTAAATATAAAAGTTAGAACCATAAAGCTCCTAGAAGAAAATGTAGGAAACATCTTCAAGGCCTGGTGGTAGGTGGTGGATTCTTAAACTTTGCACCAAAAGCATGAGGACAAAACAAAACATGGATAAATGGGGCCTCTTCAAACTTAAAGTACTTTTGTGATTCAAAGGACTTCATCAAGAAGGTGTAAACATAGCCCCCTCAATGGGAGAAAATGTGTGGGAATCATATATCCAATAAGGGTTTGATTTATATTTTATATAAAGAGATCATACAACTCAACAATAAAAGAGCAAGCAGTCCAATTTAAAAAATAGGTAGAAGACTTAAAAAGATATTTCTGCAAAGAGGAAATACAAATGGCCAAAAAGGACATGAAAAAATGTTCCATATCATTAGGTATAAGGGAAATGCAAATCAAAATGACAATGAGATATCATCTCACACTGCACAGAATGGACATTATTTAAAAACGGAGAATAAATGCAGAAGAGGATGTGGGGACATAGGAACCCTCTTTCACAGTTGGTGGGATTGTAAAATGGTGCAGATTTTGTGAAGACAGTCTGGTAGTTCCTCAGGAAGCTAAATATAGAACTGACATATGATCCAGAAGAAAACTGTCACTTAAACAGACATTTGCACAATGATATTTGTAGCAGTGGCATTATTCACAATTGCCAAAAGATGGAACTAACCCAAGAGTCCATCAATGAATGAATGGATAAACAAAATGTGGTATATACATATGATGGAATACCATGCTGCAGCAAGAAGAAATGAAATTGGGACACATACAATAACATGGATGAATCTTGAAGATATTATGCTAAATGAAATAAGCCAGACACAAAAGAACAAATATTGCATATGAATTAAATACAAAGAATAAACACATGGAATTATAACCTCGCATATAGGTTATTAGGTGATAAGAAGTGGGCCACAAAGGAGTGCTGATGCTTAATGTATATAGAAGTTTAATTAACTTCACTGTAAAAGTGTGGAAATGGATAGAATTGATGGTAACACATTATACTGAGCAGTGGCTGGTTTATAGATGGGATTGTGGCTGAAAAGGATAGTCTAGGGATGTAAATGTCAACTGAAAGAAAGCTAGAAAATAATCTAGGGACTAAATAATACAGTGAACCCAGAGGTGGAAGAGAATTGTGGTTAATAGTACAAATCCAAGAATGTCCTTCTTGAACGGACATACATCACTATTCCATGGTGGTGAGAATGTGGAGAAGCATGGAAAAATACAATTAATGTAACGTATGGACTATACTTAACAGCAATACTGTAATATTTCTGCATCAATGCCAAAGATGTACTCTGTTGATAATAGGGGGATATGTTAAAAATATGCCAAAGTACGCTATGGAACATAGTTAGTGGTAATAGTCTGATGATGTTATCTCATAATCTGTAACAAATGTTCCACAACAGTGTGGTGTTTTGGTGACGGGGTATTGTACAGGAATTCCACACATGTGCATGACTAAGTTCACAACTTCCATAATATAAATATTTTCTAAAAAAGAAAAGGTGGGAGGAAAGGGAAGCAGGAGATACATCACGTGGAATAGATCTGGAACAGTCTAGAAAATCTGGACTTAGTCCTGCAGGAGATATAATGGCCATTAAAGCAGGGATCCTCCAACAGAGTTTGGCTTCAGGATATATGTGAACCTTCTGAAACAAAAATTTTCTGAGGGATGAGTCCAAAGCTTTTATCACATTCCTCCAAAGATACATGATTCAATAAAGGTTATATATCACTTAATAAAACGTATTAGTTAAAAAGTGTTGTAGTCAGATTTGCATGTTAGCAAAACCACACTGGCACAAATGGGTAGGAAGTAGCTGGCATAGGTGGCTATATCATATTTGGGGGCAGATGGACAGATCAACATGAATCTCAGAAAACAGGTCTTGGTTGGAAATATGTACTTTGGAGTGATGTAGAAGCCTACAGGTGAGAGAGGAAACAATAGGCATGAATTAACTTGTACAGAGAGAGTATGTAAAATGAAAATAAGACAAAGAACATAACCCTGAGAGCAACCAACATTTAGGAGCATGAGAAAAAGAGACTCAATGTAGAATTTATAGGGACAGCCATGGAGGTGAGAAGAGAATCTAGAGAAAGCAGTCATGGAATCTAGGGAGCAAAGAGTCTTAGGAAAGAAGGAATGGTCAACACTGCCCAATGCCTTAGCAGTCATGGAAAATGTTTATATGTTTAGGAAAAGGAACTCATATAGGAGAGATGGAAAATAAAGAAACAAGGATACATAACTGAGAGAGTAAGAGTCAAGAGAAGGTGTATCTAAAGCAAAGATGAAGATTAGGCATCATTAGATAAGAGGCAGATTTTCTCTTCCCTTGAAAGAAGAATAATTGTGGGTAAAAAATGGAAAGAAGACATCTGGGAATTCTAGTCTTCCATATGAATTTCCAAGGTAATCTGATGAGGTGATTAGAGGTAGGGTTATAGGATCTTAAGGAAGATATAAATGGTTTGGAGTAACTGTGATGAGAGATAGAAGGATTACTGAACTAAGATGGAAGATAAGCTAAGGCTAGACCTGATCACCCTATAGTCGTATCAATAAGCACAAATGGGAAATGTTCTCTAGGAACTTGAGTGAAGTGAAGAAGGACTATGGTAGAATTACTTCAAGAGAATGAAACCACAATGCCAATTTTTGTTTCTTATATAACAGTTCAGGGTTATAAAATTAGCCATCAGTCCATAACTGTCTCATAACAGAGAAGCAGACTTCACCCAATGGATAGGGCGTCCGCCTACCGCATGGGAGGTTCGCAGTTTAAACCCTGGGCCTCCCTGACCTGTGTTCAGCTGGCCCACGCACAGTGCTGATGCATGCAAGGAGTGCCGTGCCATGCAGGGTGTCGCCCGCATAGGGGAGCCCCATGCACAAGGAGTGCGCCCTGTAAGGAGAGTCGCCCAGTGTGAAAGAAAGTGCAGCCTGCCCAAGAATGGCACCACACACATGGAGAGCTGACACAAGATGATGCAACAAAAAGAAGCGCAGATTCCCGGTACCGCTGATAAGGATAGAAGCGGTCCAGAAAAGCACACAGCGAATGGACATAGGGAGCGGGAAAGTGGGGTGGGGGAGGGGGAGGGGAGAGAAATAAATCTTAAAAAATAAAAAAATTGTCTCATAACAGGTACTACAAAGAAAATTAGTTTACTTGAGAGCTGGGCATCAATAGTCATGGAAGTTGAAGTTGATGATTGTTCATTACTTGCATCAATTTGAACCAGGGATGCATTTTTAATATTGTTTTCCTCTATCTTCCAGTTATTCTTATGCAGCAAGCCTTCAATATTGGTGACTTTACAGCTAATACCACAGCCTGGTACAACCTGGAAATCTAGGCAGGTACCCAAGGTTTCAGTGTCCAGCTCCTAACAAAAAGAAAAAGAAAGATTTCCATTGCTGTTCTAATAATCCAAGGTCATCCATTAGCAAGATCAAAGATTACTTCTGGTTAATTCTAGATGTTTAGACACATGCTACATGCCTGGTAAATTCTGAATGTTTATAATAAAACTGTCATTCATCATTGTCTTCTTTTTTATTTTGTTTTGTTGTTGTTTCTTTTTATTGTCATTGCCTTCTTGAAAGTGGATTTTGATAAGGATAAAAGAACAAAGTATTCAGTATCATAACCAAAGTTATAACAGAACCTCATAATCCTTTGTTTCCAATCCCACTCTCTAAAAATTATCACAAGTTTAAGGAAAGAAAACATGAGCAGTTTATCAAGAGTCTCTGTCCTCTCAAGTAGAAAATTACAAGTCACATTTTTAAATCTATAGTCAAGTCATATTTTCTATTCAGTACAGGGCAAAAGGTAACAAGGACAGAGCCTTTGTTACCAAGGTGTTCTCTAAAATGATGCTGTGTTCTTAGTAAGCCACATATATTGGTGGCTATCAATGTTTCCTGGCTCTTTATAGCTTCATCCTCTCTGTTTGATTTGGGTGTAAAAAAGCCAGGTTGGTAATAATTAGTAGGTAGAAGGGAAAGAACAAATAAAGAAATGGCAAATAATGGTAGAAATTGCCACATTTTAACTTTAAAAATTAACGTGAGATAATTTACAAATTCAATGAGATAAAGAAAAACAATTCTATGGAAAAATAGGCAAAGGATGGATACAAACAGGTTACCGAAAACAAATAGAAATGGCCAATAAACTGGTGTTCAACCTTATTCGTAATGAAGGAAATACAAAGCAAACCAACAATGAATAAATATTTTTCACTGATTAAATTGGAAAAAATTAAGTGTTGGCAAGAGTGGAGGGAAATGGGTACTCTCAAAATTTTGGTAAAAGTGTATACTATAATCCATGCCCTGTAGCAGTGCTCTAAAATGTATTCATCAGGTGCAATGAATGTGCCACACTGATGAAAGAGGTTGTTGATGTGGGAGGAGTGGGGGGGGGGGTGCAGAGTGGGGAGTATGGGAACCTCTTGTATTTTTTAATCTAACATTTTCTGTGATCTTAGTATCTTTTAAAAAAAGACAATAAAAAAATAAATGAATAACTTTTGGGGAAGATATAAACTGATATAAATTTTCAGATTGATGTTGGTACAATTCATCATTTGATATTGGTAATATTCATGAAAATTTAACTGCATGTATTCTTTGATATAGTAATTGCATTGACAGGCATTTAATGTAGAGATGAACTTGCAAAAGCTGACAAGAATGCTCATTGCACAGTGTTTGTAAGAACAAAATAATAATCAAACTATAATAGAATACAATATAGTCATTAAAAACAGTGAGACAAATATGTATACATTGATATGGAAAATCATTTAATAAAATTTAAAAAACAACAACAAGGTATCAAAGAGTGCTCATTGTATGACCTTTCTATGTAAGGTTAAAAAAAGAATAAATGCATCCAAGAGACTTAAATCTTTGGGCTGTCCATATGCCATCTGGGCCCTGAAATTCAACAGAGTTGCAACACCTACTCTCCAGTTCATTGGTCTCACCCAGGACAATTAATAAGGAGGCGATGATGGACAAGCATCATACCAAGGAACCAAGAGAGTATACAAATGCAAGCAAGAGAGTCCCTTCCATTTGTCCTGTGGAATCGAAGCCCTCTCTCAATTAGAGATGGGTGGGCATTACCATCCCAGAAACCTTGGGACTGGACAACGAACTACGGACTAAAGTAGACTTACTGGTATTCTACTATAGACTTATTGTGATTCTTGCAATGGAAGAAATTATATCATTGACATGGAGGCAGTGGCCGCTGGAAGTTCTGAGGGTAGGGAGAGGGAAAAACAGATGTAATACAGGGGCATTTTCGGGACTTGGGAATTGTCTTGAATGATACTGCAATGACAGATACAGGCCATTATATATATCTTGCTATAACCTACAGAATTGGGTGGGAGTGCAAACTACAATGTAAACTATAATGCATGCTTAGTGGCAATGCTCCAAAATGTGTTCTATTGCAATGAATGTACCACACTAATGAGGGACGTTGTTAATGTGGGAAAGTGGGAGATGTGGGGAGCAGGGCATTTGGGAATCCCCTATATTTTTTATGTAACATTTATGTAATCTAAGAATCTTTAAAAAAATAAAAATTAGAAAGAAAAGAATAAATGCATAGATATGTGGGAATAGGTATTAAAACTACTGACAGATGCACAAGTTGCAAATATACTAAATCATATTGAATTGTACATTTCAAAAGGGTGAACTTTATGGTGTGTGAATTATAGTATAGTAAAGCATTTATTTTAAAACTGTTAACAATTATTAAACTTTGGAGAGAGGGGATGGGGAATGAGACTTTCACTTTTCTTTATGTAATTGTCTGAACTATCTAAATTTTCCTACCATAAATATATATTACTTCTATCATTAATTTTTTACATCAACAGAGATTATCTATGTAGTAGGATTATAGTTAATCCCTGTTTCCATCTTTATCCTTTTCTATATGAAGAAACTAAGACATTTTATAAAACTAAATGAGAAAATACACATCTCTTCAGCTTCATATCAGCTATTTGTAAATCACTGCCAAACACCAGGCTGGCCTTCTATTTTTTTTACTTGTATACGGTTTTGGGATAATTTCTAGAGGAGATGACTACATTAATAAACAAGGAAAAAGTGTACCTGTTTGCAGTATTTAGTTACTGCTGCTCCTAGAGGGTGTTCACTGTTACTTTCAGCAGTACCCAAAATGGCCAAGATCTTATTGCGTGATATTTTGTTACTTTCCATCAGAACCTTTATTTGACTCACCACTGGGGTTCCATGGGTAATGGTTCCAGTCTTATCAAATACCACTACCTTTACCTGTAAGAAAATTAAAATATAATGCATTTATATGATTCGATAATGTTTAACATCACCTTTCCAGAAATAAGAAAAAGTTTTACTTTGGCAAACAGATTACTATTTTGTTTCTTAATAAGCTGTCCTATTGGCCGTCTCTGGAAGGACAAAAGGAAGGGAGAATTAGGGAAAATATACTCTTAGTTATAGCTAATAATTTTCCCTTGTAAATGCTCAATTGATTAATCATGCTAAATGATTATGGGAATATGTTAAACAACTAAAGTTAATTGTTAAGTGTTGACTGTTACTAGGTAATTAAGAGATGCCTGTAGAACATCCAGGGGCCAAGAGAAGGTCTTTCAATACTAATGAATTATAAATCCATATGGGAGATCTGGGCAGTAGGCAGATGATTATAAGAGAAAAGTTAAGTAATCAAGTTGAAGTGAGCACTAGAAAAGAACTTCTGGGTTGCTTTGGTTATATTGGGTCTATTTTAGAAATTTGGGGTGAGAACAGAGAGCTCAGGAAGCCAATGAAGGAAACATTGCCCAGAAAGGAAGAGTCTAGAATTAGAAAATACAGTCATCACACAGGAAATATTGAATAAGAACTCTGAAAAATGAATAACTGAAGGAACAGAAACGAAAGAGATATGACAACTAAATGCAAAATATAAGAGAAAAATAACTATATAGGACATTATTGAGATAATTGAGGAAACTGGAACATGGATGGTAGATTACATAACAGTATTATATCAATATTAATCTCTTGATTATATAACTGTGGTTATATAAGAGAATATCCTTGTTCTTAGGAAGGGGGCCTGACATCTGCAAACTATTCTCAAGTAGTTCAGTAAAAAATGTGTAAGTGCATGAGAGAGAGAGAGAGAGAATATGATAAAGGAAATGAGGAAAAACGAAAATAAATGGCGAAACATGAATAAAGATATACAGGAGTTCTTTATACCATTCTTGCAAACTGATTTTAGAAATTATCTCAAAATTTTAAATTACTATAAAAATTAATAGCCTAAAGTTTTGGAAAGACAGCACTGGGAATAGGCAGGCAGGGCTCAACTCTTTCACAAAAACAACAGAGAAAGGGCCAAAAGCTATGTGATGCATTTGCTTTGGGGGTCATCAGAATAGGATAGTGCTGTGCAACCCCCAGGAGGGTGAGGGACAGAGAGATAAAGAACCCAAAACAGCAAATATGAGCTATTAAACCCCCACAGAGGTCAGGAACAGCCCCCATTTCTCACCCTCAAGATATTAAACCTAGGGAAGCGGACTAGGCCCAGTGGTTAGGGCATCCGTCTACCACATGGGAGGTCTGCAGTTCAAACCCCAGGCCTTCTTGACCCATGTGGAGCTGGCCCATGTGCAGTGCTGATGCGCACAAGGAGGGCCGTGCCACGCAGGGGTGTCCCTCGCGTAGGGGAGCCCCAAGCGCAAGGAGTGCACCCTGTAAGGAGATCCACCCAGCATGAAAGAAAGTGCAGCCTGCCCAAGAATGGCGCCACACATGGAGAGCTGATGCAGCAAGATGACACAACAAAAAGAAACACAGATTCCCATGCCACTGACAATAGAAGCAGACAAAGAAGACGCAGCAAATAGACACAGAGAACAGACAACCGGGGTGGGGGGGAAGGGGAGAGAAATAAATAAATAAATAAACCTGAAAAAAATATTAAACCTAGATAAAACCTCTGGTTCACTACAGCCCACTGAGGGGAAGAGATGTCTTCCTCTGAGTCAGTTGTTATAAGGGAGGAGGGATGGTGCATCAGAGGGCAGAGAGTGGTTTCCCTTCTTTGAATTTGGCCAGCAGAACCAACTTTGAATCTCGGTTCTGGACAGACCAGAAACAGGAAAGCAGAGGGAACACCTCCAGGGAAAGGATCACTGACCAGTGCCATCTGCTCACTGGGCAGGAAACTGAAATTGGGCAGGGCTCTTTAGGTCCTCTTTAGCCCCAATCCCTGGGAGAAAATCTTCATCCCATTAATGAGTTCCTGGCCTGATTTTGATAACTTTAGCTGGGAAATTTTAAAGACTCAGATTAACTTGAACCGAAAATCAAAGAAAAGCTGTGAAAAAAAAAAACACTAGGCAAGAGAGAGTAGTGAACATCAGAATAAATTCACCAACCTATTCAGATACCGACATCAAAAAATTACAAGCTCTATTAGGAAACAGGAAGACCTGACACAGTCAAAGGAACAAACCAAATATCTTGACAAAATATAGGATTTAACACAACTAATCAATGATAATCATAAAAATGTCCTAAATCAATTCAAATAATTGAAGGAAAATAAAACTAAAGAAATGAAGGATATTTAGAAGACACTGGGTGAACATAAAGAATAACTGAAGTTCCCCTCCTGCTTCACCTACAACAAATCACCATTTAGGTCTCAGCTCAGCAGTGCCCTACAAGGTCATCGCCCCTCATGACAAGTTCAAGTAGTACTTGTCCCCTCTTTACTTGTATGTATAATTTACTAATATCTGAGCTTCCAACAGACTGTCATTTTCTGAATGTCAGGACAGACTGAGTGGTGACAAATCCTGCCAGAGTGGGCTGTTTCGGGAACCTACAAAGCAGGAGGTGTCTGGACATCCATCTGGAGAGTCCCTGCTCAAGGTAAAACTGTGGGTTTCTAACACTGAACTCAGAAGCCGTGGGAAGGTAAATCCCTTCCCCCTAGGGCTAAGGGCAGCAGTGATCCTTGAGAACTGTAGGTTGCATGACAGCGTTCCCACGCCCTGTGTTCCCCAAATGCATGAACCCCAAGCCCGTGGTCCCTGAACCCCCAAAACCCACATTTCACAGACCTATGTATCCCGAGTTCACATTTTCCAAGGCCTCTGTTTCCCACATCCAGCACTCCCAGAAATCCACCATTGCCCTAGCCCTCCAGTCTCAGAATAACTCTGAGAGTGTAAGGGTTTAGGTGGGAGGTGCAGAGGGGCCCAAGGAGTGCAGGTTCAATTTTCTGGTCTCCCCCTTTCATTGAGTTTGGAGGAGCGTATCAGCTGACTTCAGGAGAGCCTAGGAAGAGAGGAGAGGCAAATCTGCTGAGAGAGCCCAGTTTACTTAAACGCCCTGGAATAAGAAACTTGGTCTGAGAAAAGGTAGAGTCAGAAAATTAACTAGTCCCCCATAATACCCTAAGGGACAGGGACAGTAGGATGTGCTTTGCAGGCTTCCAATAGGATATTTAGGGTTCCTGGCAAGGGGTGGGTGCTCTCTCTCAAGAAATTAATAGACACTATTTTCTGAGGTGAGTTGGTTGAACAAGAACCCATTTGAATCTCCTACAGGAGCCCTTACACAGCCTTCGTACTGCCCTAGGAGAGAGGGAAGTGAGGAAGGGAGAAAGGAAGAAGGTCAGGCTCCTAAGGAGTTTATTCAGTTGTAAAGAGGATTCCTTGCCTGGTCTTTCTTGTTGGTTTGTTTTCTTGTTTTTCTATCCTCTTTATCCCCCCACAGCCCTTTCTTTTTCCCTTTTTTTCTTTCTTTTTTTCTTTTTTTATATTAGATGCTGCAGGCAACATTTATTATTTGTTCTGCTTCCTCATCCTCAATGTACTCTTTGTATGTGTACTGATTTTGGCTAACAATACCATTCATTTCCTTTCATTTTCCTGTCCTCCATCATTTATTGCTTTGCTTACATTCCACCTCTTTGATTAGCCCCCAATATTTCTAACATTTTATATCTAATATATCTATTCTGTTTTCTAACTTTCATTCACTCTTTATATAATTGCCCTTTCTTATCTCTTTCCCTCTCTCCTGACCACACTGGTCTATTAATTCATACTATATTCCTTCCCATATTAAGTTCACTATCTCATTATACGTACTCCACTTTTTTTACTGTTACATCTCTACACAGCTTACATGTGTTCAATATCCATTCTTCTAAATCACAAATGGCTCTTCTGCTAACATTCACTATCAATACCACTATTAAGAGTTTTTTAAAAATTTTGTCTTTATTTTTTTGTTACATTAAAAAAATATGGGGTCCCCATATGCCCTCCACCCCCACACTCCACTCCTCCCCCCATAACAACAATCTTCTCCATCATCATGAGACATTCATTGCATTTGGTGAATACATCTCTGAGCACTGCTGCACCTCATGGTCAATACTACTATTATGATTTTTCTTTTCTTACACCTTTTGCTTTCTATGGCCCCAATATTTTCCTTCAAGGGAACTTAGCCAACAACAAGGAAATCGAATAAGAAGAACAAAGAGACAAAGAGAAGACTTAACACGCACACAAAAACAAGTACTATTTAAACCCTGAGACGAAGAAGCTAATCAACTGAATAAACCCAGAAAGATAAAATAATGACCAGACAGCAACAAAAATCTACAGACCATACAAACAATAAGGAAAACATAGCACAATCCCATGAACAAACTAAAAACCAGGAAGAGGAGTGGACATTGAACCACTAATTAAAGCTCTCAAAAAATGTATCATGTACCAATTTAAAGAAGTAAAGGAAGAGATAAGCATATTAAGAAAACACTTGGAGAGCATACAGAAGAAATTGTAGTCATACACAAAAAGATAACGGATATGATGGTGATGAACAGCACAATCAAAGAAATCAAAAATACACTTTCAGCAAATAACAGCAGATTTGAAGAGGCAGAGGAAAGAATGAGTGATGTGGAAGACAGTATATATGAAATAAAACAGATAGTAGAATTGATCAAGAAAAACAGAGAAAAAATCCAGCAGGGATGTAGGGGCCTGAATGACAATACAAAACACACAAACAAACGCATTATAGGCATCCCAGAAAGAGAAGAGAACGGAAAGGGGACACAAGGGGTGTTGGAGGGAATAAAGGCTGAAAACTTCTCAAACCTACTGAGGGAGATGCATGTACATGTCCAGGAAGCACAACGTACACTAAACAGCAAAAATTTAGGCTTTCCCCAAGACATATACTCGTCAAATTATCCAATACACAAGAGAAAGAGACAATACTAAAAGCAGCAAGAGAAAAAATAAGCATCACATACAAGGGGGGCTCCATAAGATTAAGTGCTGATTTCTCATCTGAAACCATGGAGGCAAGAAGCCAGTGGTATGACAAAGTCAAGGTATTTAAAAAAAGAATTTCTAACCAAGTAAACTCTATCCAGCCAAGCTAGCATTGAAAAATGATTGAGAGTTCAAAATATTCACAGATAAACAGAAACTAAGAGAGTATGCCAATAAGAAATGTGCCCTTCAAGAAATACTAAAGGGAGTTCTGCAGGAAGAAAGAAAAAAAAGGAGAGACAGAGTTGGAGGAGAGTGTAAGAACAACTAAAACGACAAAAAGAGAAAAAAAAAACCACACAGAATGACAAACACAAATATCCAAATAAAATATGGCATATAAGTAATTCCTTCAAAGTAATAACATCGAATGTCCATGGATCAAGCTCACCTGTTAAGAGACGCAGACTGGAAGACTGGATAAAGAAATATGACCCATCTATATGCTGTCTACAAGAAACAGATCTTAGACCAAGGCATTCAAGGAGACTGAAAGTGAATGGCTGGAAAACAATCATACAAACAAACAATAACCAAAAAAGAGCTGGAGTAGCTATATTAATATTGGACAAAATATACTTTAAATAGAAAATTACTGTGAAAGACAAAGGATACTACATATTGGTAAAACAGATAACCTTTCAAGAAGAAAGCAATCATAAACATGCATGCCCCTAACAAGAGTGTCTCTAAATACATGAGGCAAACACTGGAGAAACTAATGAAAGGAATAGATGCATCCATGATTATACTGGGGGACTTTAACACACCACTATCACCATTGGACAGAACATATCAAAAGAGAATCAATAAAGAAACAAAGACTTTGAATAACAGAGGATATGGACCTAATAGACATATACGGAACAATACACCAAATTTACAACAGGATATATATTCTTCTCAAGTGCCCATGGATCATTCTCTAAGATAGAACACATGGTAGTCCACAAAGAAACTCACAATGAATTAAGAAAGATTGAAATCATACAAAGTAATTTCTCTGACCAGGGTGAAATGAAGCTGGAAATTTGCAAGGGCCAGAGATCCAGATTTGGCAACAAGATATGGAAGTTAAACAAAACACTCTTAGAAAAACAGCAGGTCAAGGAGGAAATTTCAAAAGAAATCAATAACTATATTGAAAGTAATGAAAATGATAACACAACATATCAAAACTTATGGGATGCACGAAAAGTTGTCTTAAGAGGGAAATACATAGCCATAAATTCATACATCAAAAAAGAGAGAGCTAAAATTGAAGAAATGCATAATTCGAGGAATTAGTAAAAAAACAACAAACTAATCCCAAAGAAAGAAGGAAGAAATAAGAAAGATCAGAGCAGAAGTAAATGAAATAGAAAATAAGAAAGCACTTGAAAAAATAAAAATAAAGAGCTGGTTCTTTGAGAAGATCAATAAAATTGACAAACTCTTAGCTAAACTAACAAAGAAAAAAGAGAGAAGTTGCAAATACACAAAATAAGGAATGAGAAAGGGGATATCGCCACTGACCCCAGTGAAATAAAGATTATCATAAGAGGATACTTTGAAAAACTATATTCCAACAACAAAGACAATTTAGTGGAAATGGACAAAATCCCTAGAAACACATAAGCAGCCTACATTGACGAAAGTGGAAATCGATGATTTCAACAAACCAATCACAATTAAAGAGACAGACTTAGTCATTAAAAACCTCATAAGAGCCCTGGGCTAGTCAGTTTCACAGGTGAATTCTACCAAACACTTCAGAAAGAACTAACACCCATCTTTCTTAAACTCTTCCAAATAATTGAAATAGAAGGAACATTGCCCAACTCATTTAATGATGCCAACATTACCCTACTACCAAAGCCAGAGACACCACAATGAAGGAAAATTATAGAACAATCTCTCTAATAAACCTAGATGTGAAAATCTTCAACAAAATATTTGCTAATCATATTCAACAATACATTAAACGAATTATACACCATGATCAAGTGGGTTTCAGTCCTGGTATGCAAAGATAGTTCAACATAAGAAAATTCATTAATGTAATACATCACATAAACAGATCAAAGGGAAAAATCATATGATCCTATCTATCGATGAAGAAAAAGCATCTGACAAAATACAGCACCCTTTCTTGATAAAAACACTACAAAAGATAGGAACAGAAGAAAACCTTCTGAACATGAAAAAGTGTATATATGAAAAACCCTCATCGAACATCATTTACAATGGTGAAATCCTAAAATCTTTCTAAGATCAGGAACAAGACAAGGATGCCCACTCTCACCCCTTCTATTTAACCTTGTGTTAGAAGTACTTGCTCGAGCAATAAGGCAAGAAACAGATATAAAAGGGATCCAAATAGGAAAGGAAGAATTCAAAATTTCACTATTTGCAGATTACATGTTCCTATACATAGAAGAAGTCTACAGCAAAGCTTCAAGAACTTATGAATGAGTTCAGTAAAGTTGCAAGTTGTAAGATCAATGCACAATAATCAGTAGCATTTCTGTCCACCGATGATGAGCAATCTGAAAAATCAAGAAACAAATAATATTTACAATAGTAAATGAAAAAATCAAATACCTAGGAATAAATTTAACTAAAGATGTAAAAGATTTATACACACAAAACTACACAACACTGTTAAAGAAAAGCAAAGAAGACCTAAATAAATGGAAGAATATTCCCTGTTCATGGATAGGAAGACTAAATATTATTAAGATGTCTATCCTACAAAAACTGGTCTACAGATTCAATGCAATCCCAATAAAATTCAACACAGCATTTTTAATGATCTAGAAAAACTAAGTGTGAAATTTATTTGGAAAGGAACAAGACCCCAAATAGACAAAGACATATTGAAAAAGAAAAATGAAATTGGAGGCTTCACACTACCAGACTTCAAAACATACTACAAAGCTACAGTAGTGAAAACGGCATGGTATTGGGCACAAGGATAGACACACTGACAATGGAACTGAACTGGGAGTTCTGATATAGATCCTCATATATATATTCTCCTGACATTTGACAAGGTCACCACGCCCACTCAATTGGGAGGAATGGCCTCTTCAACAAATGGTGCCTAGAGAATTAAATATCCACATGCAAAAGAAGGAAAGAGGATTACCATCTCACACCTTATACTAAAATCAACTCAAGATGGATCAAAGAGCTAAATGTAAGAGTCAAGACCATAAATACCTTGGAAAACAATGTAGGGAAGCATCTACAGGACCTTATAATAGGAAATGGCTTCATGAACTTCACACCCAAATCATGAGAAGTGAAAGAAAAAATAGATAAATGGGACTTACTCAAAATTAAAGCATTTTGCTCCTCTATGGAGTTTCTCAAGGAAGTGAAAAGAGAGCCTACACAATGGGAGAAAATATGTGGTAATGATATATATCTGATAGGAGACATAACCTGCATATATAAAGAACTCCTATATCTCAAAAATAAAAACACAAACAACCCATTTAAACAATGGGAAAAAGATTTGAACAAACACTTTTCCAAAGAAGAAATACAAATGGCTAAAAAGCACATGAAAAAATGATCAATATCACTAGCTATTAGGGAAATGCAAATCAAAACTACAATGAGATACAATCTTACTCCCATAAGACTGGCAGCTATCAGAAAAAACAGAAGACTTCCAGTGTTGGAGAGGATGTGGAGGAATGGGAACCCTCATCCACTGCTGTTGGAAATACAGAAGTATCCAGCCAATCTGGAGGACAGTTAGGCAGCTTCTCAAAAAGTTACCTATAGATTTTCCATATGACCCAGCAATTCCACTGCTGGGTATATACCCAGAAGAACTGAAAATAAGGACGCAAACCAATATATGCACACCAATGTTCATAGCACCATTATTCACTATTGCCAAAAGTTGAAATCAACCCAAATGCCCATCAACAGAAGAATGAATAAAATGTGGTATATATATACAATGGACTACTACTCAGCTATAAGAAGGAATACAGTACAAACACATGGGATAACATGGATGAATCGTGAGGGCCTTATGTTGAGTGGTGCAAGGCAGGCATTGAAGGAGAAATGCTACGTGACCTCTCTGATATGAAATAAGTAAACCAAGCTGTCTCAGAGAGCTAGAGACTGGATGATAAACTTAAAGGAAGTCGGGGGATAGAGGAAGGTTGTGAGCTGACACCTACATGGGTGAAATCTATGACAAGGTGGAGGAAAGTATTTATACAGGGAAGGGTTAAAATGGGGGCATAGGGATACCTTTGAGTGAGGCTTTGTGGGCTTGAGGGGGGCTAGGGATGGGAGGATTGGTCAGATGGCCCAAGAAATTGTGGGGAGGGTGGGGGGAACATTTGAACATAGGAGATTGTTAGGTATGTGGTTGAAATTATAATGTAGAGAAAGCTCTTTAGAAAACATAACAAGGATGGTTACCTGTTTAAGATGCTTAAGGTAGGCATCTGACACAGGACAAGCTTCTAGGGCGTGTGTGAGTGCTCATTTTGTCATAGTGGGTTATATCATTGGGTGGAGACCCATACAATGAGAGTGAAGGTATACCCACATCCTGGGAAGGACTGATGTTCTCAAACAGAGGGTACTTTATCTCTCGATAGAATTGGTGGCTCCCAATGGGTTAAGGCAGTCAAGTATGTCAAGCCCTCAACATTGTTGCAAGTATCTCTGAAAATGGTACTTCAAGTAATGATTGATTGTCATGGTGGGCCCCAAGGTGAAGGGGAAAGAGTTGAATACATGGGATCAGTGTAATTGTGGGACAACTTAATTGTTCCCCATGATCATGCAATGATGGATATAGGACACGTTAAATTACACCAAAAATGTATAAAAGTCTGTAGGCTAAATTGTAAACCATAATGTAAAACATAAGATAAGTAAAAATTTAGAAAATTATATAATCTAAAATATAAACCATACTGTAAACCAAAATGGAACCATGTTTGATAGCTGCTTCAAATTCTATACATTAGCGGCAGCAAATATAACATGAATATGTAAAAAGATCATTGCTGGGGAAAAAGGAAAGGGTTTGATATTGGATATAGGGGAATTCCCTATATTGTATATGTGGATTACTGTGATTGAAAACTTTTTTGGGGTGGCGGACTTGGCCCAGTGGTTAGGGCGTCTGTCTACCACATGGGAGGTCCGCGATTCAAACCGTGGGCCTCCTTGACCCGTGTGGAGCTAGTCCATGTGCAGCACTGATGCACGCAAGGAGGGTCGTGCCAAGAAGGGGTGTCCCCCACGTAGGGGAGCCCCACGTGCAGGGAGTGTGCCCTGTAGGGGGAGCCGCCCAGCGTGAAAGAAAGTGCAGCCTGCCCACGAATTGCGCGGCACATGTGGAGAGCTGACGCAGCAAGATGACGCAACAAAAAGAAACACAGATTCCAGTGCCACTGACAATAACAGAAGTGGACAAAGAAGACGCAGCAAACAGACACAGAAACAGACAACCGGGGTGGGGGGGAAAGGGGAGAGAAATAAATTAATTAATTAATCTTTAAAAAAAAAAAAGAAAACTTTGAGACAAATTTAAAAATTAGAAGAAAAAAGAAAAGGATGTAGGCACTGAGGAACAAATGAAAGAAAGTGCCTTGCCACTGTATATACAGGACAACACCTATTACAGTGATGGAAGGCAAAATATTAAAAACAAAGCTTTATAATATTTTTCATTTTAATACACCAATTTAATTTTTATTTTCGTATTTCTAAATTAGTATGTATTCTATTTCTAAACTTTAAACCCATCAGTATATTTCAATTTTCTATTAATTGCATTTGGCAATATATTAGGCTTCATTTTTGAAGAAGTTTTGGACCATAGAGAGGTTCAATTATTTCAGGAGACGAACACTGGTTTCGGGTGTTATTGATGGGGAGCACATGGGTAGGAGGGAGTTCTCCAGGGCATGTATATAGAGGACATAAAAATGTTGATATATGTTGGTTATTTTCATAGTAGTTACAGTTACAAACATCAACTGAGGGAGTGCTGAGATCCTACCCAGAGGAGCTCTGTCACATTCCCAAAGGAACAGCAATAACCCCCAAGTGCAACGGCAAAGACCAAAAAGGAAGGATGGTCCAATAATGAGCCCTTGATACTAATTACTATGCTTAAGAGCCTGTGTTCGTGAAATATGTACTAGGCCTAGAGCTGCAGGGTGCATAAGAGTTACCTCCTGAGAGCCTCCATGTTGCTCAAATATCGCCACTCTCTAAGCCAAACTCAGCATTTAAATGCATTACCTTCCCCCCAGTGAGGGACACGACTCCTGGGGATGAGCCTCCCTGGTGCTGGGGGATTACTACCAAGCACCAGCTGGTGGTGTAACTAGAAAAAGACCTTGAATAAAAGGGTCAACTCAGACCAGCAGAATATCTCAGCCTACATGTAAGATCATGTGTTAAAAACTGCCTTTTGACCTTGAATGAAAGGGGGAAATGGCAAAGACAAATGAGTTTATATGGCTAAGAGTCTTCAAAAAGGAGTTGAGGACTTCAGAGGGGTTGTGCGTACACATGCCTCAGCAGGGTCCCAGAGACAGCCAAAGTGGATAGAACCCCAGGTACTGGTTCTCCTGAAGGCTATGAAGACCCACAGGTTCTATGGTCATGGCAGATGGCTCTGGAATTCAGTGCCTTGTCAGTTGGTCCTATTTTGGAATTTGTGTTCCTGAGTGTGATAGAGTTGGACTCAGATGTGACCTTTCTATACATGCCTCTTCTGTCGCTTTTACTGAACTTGTGGTTGGTGCTAGGGTTGGTGTATACTCAGGAGACTAGAATCTCTGGATTGTCCATGTGCCAGCTGGGCCCTGAGGCTCAGCAGAGTTGCAACTGCTATCCCTCTGATTCGTTGGCCTTACCCAGATCAGCTAACAGGGAGGTGAAGATGGTCAACACCAGGGAACCGAGAGTGCTTACAACTGAAAGCAAGAGAAATGAATCCATCATCCATGTGGAATCTCACCCCCCTCTTGGTCTAGAGGCGGAGTGGACATCACCATCCATGGGTAAACAGGATGGAGGAATAAAATATGGATTAGAGTAGACTTACTGATATTTCACTTTGAAACTATTGTGACTAGTAATAGAAGAAATTGTAGCATTCATGTGGAGAATGTGGCCACAGTAGTTTCTGAGGGCAGAGAGAATGAAGAAGAGATGTGATGTGGGAACAATTTTGGGACTTTGAGTTTTCTGAAATGATAATGTACGGACAGATGCTGGACATTATATATCCTGCCATAACCCACTGAATGTACTAGGGAAGACTGTGAACTACAGGGTAAACTATTATCCATTTGGTGCAGCAGTGCTCCAAAATGTGTTCACTGAGTGCGATGAGTGTGCCACAATGATGGGATAGGTTGTTGGTTTAGGAGGAGTGGGGTGGGGAGGTAGGGGGCAAACAGAAACCTCTTACATTTTTTAATGTAACATTTTTTGAGAGGTATGTATCTTAAAAAATACAATTTTAAAAAATGACAAAAATGATGGGGGGTGGGGAGTAGGTTATATGGGAACCTCTTATGTTTTTTAATGTAATGTTCTTTGTGATTTATTAATTTTAATTTTAAAAAGTATTAAAAAAAGAATAATTGAAAGCTTGCAAAGAAAATTAACAGAGTTTATTCCATTATGGGAATGAAAAACCTAATATATAAGATTAAAAATACATTAGAGGCATATAACAGCAGGTTTGAATTGCTTGAAGATAGAATTAGTGACTTCAAGGTCAGAACATCTGAACTAATAAGACAGGAGAACAGAGAGAGAAAAGAATGGAAAAAATTGAACAGGATCTCAGGGAATTAAATGACAATGCGGGGAAGCAGCTGTAGCTCAATCAGCTGGGCTCCCGTCTACCATATCCTTGGGAAAGCAAGCTGGCCCACATGCCGCAGAGAGCTGATGGCCTGTGCACCATGGTGAGCTGATGCAGCAAGATGACGCAACAAAGGGAGACAAGCAGACACAGAAAAACGCGCAGCATGTGAACACAGAGAACAGACAGCAAGAACAAGGCACAAGGAGGAGAACTAAAGAAAGAAATAAACCTTAAAAAAAAGATTAAAAAATCTGGCAATGTGAAACAAAACACATGCATTATCAGTGTCTCAGAATAAGAGGAAAATGGAAAAAGCACAGACAGAATATTTGAGGAAATAATGACCAGAAACTTCCCAACCCTTATGAAAGACAGCAATATCAATATGCAAGAAGGAACAATGCACCCCAAACAGAAAAAATCCTAATAGACCTTCTCTGAGACACCTACTATTCAGAATGACGAATTTCAGTGATAGAGAGGATTCTGAAAGCAGCAAGAGAAAAGCAAAGCATCACACGCAAAGGAACCTCAATAATATTAAGTGCTGACCTCTCATTAGAAACCATGGAGGTAAGAAGAAAGTGATATGATGTATTCAAGGTACTCAAAGAGAAAATCTGCCAGTCAAGAATATTGCAACTGGCAAAACTGGCCTTCAAAAATGGGCATGAGTTTAAAGTCTTCACAGACAAACAAAAACTGAGATATTTATGTATCTAACCTGGGTGCCTCAAGACTTGCCATGTGAACTGACAACACCAATACCCAGAAGAACTAAGAGCAATGACATGAACAGATATCTGCATATCAGTGTTCACAGCAGTGTTATTAACAATTGCCAAAGGATGGAAACAGCCCAGATGCCCATCAACCAATGAATGGATAAACAAATACACATATACCCATGATGGAATATTATGCAGGTATAAGAAGAAAAGAAGTTATGAAACATGACAACATGGATGAACCTGGAGGACATTATCTTGAGTGAAGCAAGTCAGGCACAAAAGGAGAAATATAATGATTGCACTATTATGAATCAAATATATTGTGTAAACTCGTAGAATTAATAGTTAGAATATAGATCACCAGAAAACAGAATGAGGGTAGAGAATGGAAAGCTGAGCGTTTATCTATGCAGAACTGGTAAAAAGGTTGTAAATGTTTTGAAATGAATAGAAATGGAGAAAGCGCATCATAGTGTTTGTAAATAGCAGAGTTATTATAAGGAAATTACATTGGTTTAAAGGGAAAGTCTAAGGACATGTATATTACTAGAAGGAAAGCTAAAAAATGTAACATGGGACTATAAAACAGTGAAACCTTATGTGAAATATGAATATGGGTAATATTACATATATAATACTTTTTACAAAATATAAATACAAAAAAAATAGAGAGGTGGAAACAGGATAGCAGCTATGTGCAGCAGAGGAAGCACAGAGAGACTGAAACTGAAAGGTGATGAGGGGAAGCAGACTTGGCCCAGTGGATAGGGCATCTGTCTACCACATGGGAGCCCCACACGCAAGGAGTGTGCCCCGTAGGGAGAGCTGCCCAGCGTGAAAGAAAGTGCAGCCTGCCCAAGAATGGTGCTGCACATACAGAGAGCTCACACAATAAGATGATGCAACAAAAAAAACACCACAGATTCCCAGTGCCGCTGATAAATACAGAAGTGGTCACAGAAGAACACACAGTGAATGGACAGAGAGAGCAGACAACTGGGGGGGTGGGGGAAGGGGAGTGAAATAAATAAAAAAAATAAATATTAAAAAAAAGGGGATGAGTTTTTTCTTGTTTTTTATTACTACTATTACTGAAATAATGAAAATGTTCTAATAATGATTGAAGTGATGAATGCACAACTATGTGCTTATACTAAATGCCATTGCTTGTACACTTTGGATGGATTTATGCTGTATTAATATGTATCAATAAAACTGATCTGGTTAAAGTGAAAAAATAATAACAGTCTATATTCACTGGCTAGATGAGGTACCAAATTTATTCTAAGCTGTGCTTATATTTTATGTCTTCATAGTATAATTATACAAACAGGAACATGGTTTTAGTTGAAGAAATCTTAATTGAGACTGTTATGGAAATTTAATATGAGATCAAGGATAGGATTATATTCCTGAAATCTTAACTCTAAACTATCAACTAGTGGCAGCAATGGCAAAGAAATTGCAATGTAACTATAAGAGCTAGTTGAAGCACACCAACAAGTAGTCACAAATAACAACTCTAATAAACTTAATTTTCCTGGGCAAATAGCTATTTTATCTTACTGCCCTAAAGATTGGTCTAGTCTGTGCTGGGATACAAATCCAGGTTTTCCACATCAGGTTCTGATTAAAGAGAGCAGGCCTGCAGTAGCCTTAGAGATCCTAGATTACTAAGGCTGATCTGGACTAGAACACGAGTAATAACTCCTACCTCCTACCACCCTCAGGATAGTCCCACAAGAAGCTCAAGTTATGGACCATGTGAAAAAACATTTTAGGACTCTGTGTTCCTCAATATGGGCATTATTGCGAGTTTGGCTGGGACAATTTTTAGTTCTGGGGGACTTCCTTACCTTATGTGCCATCTCCAATGGCTCTCCACCTTTGATTAGTATGCCATTTTGAGCGCCTACTCCTGTACCCACCATCACAGCAGTTGGAGTAGCCAGTCCCAGTGAACAGGGGCATGCAATACACAAAACTGTGATAGAGGCTTGAAAAGCAAAGCGTATTATTGTTTCTGTTCTGGAGATACTTCTATTATAGCCCTTTAAAAGAAAGGCAAAAATTTTGGTTATTGTTTAGAGCTGTAGAAAACAAAAGGAACAAAGATTAACTATTTAAATAAAGCCACACTTTTTTTTTTCTAAGAGTTATCCCCACCCTACCCCTGCCCGCCCAGTTGCCTGCTCTCTGTGTCCATTCACTGTGTGTTCTTCTGTGTCTCCTGTATTCTCATTAGGCAGCTCCAGGAACCGATCCTGGGACCTTCCAGAGAGGGAGAGAGGCAATTACTCTCTTACACCACCTCAGTTCCCCTGTTCTGCTACATCATCTTATTTTCTCTCTTCTGTGTCTCTTGTTGCATCATCTTGCTGTGCCAGCTCTCCGTGTCGGCTGGCACTCCTGCATAGGGTGGCTTTTCCAATGAGATGGCCTTTCCCATGTGAGGTGGCATTCCCACGCAGGGTGGCTCTCGTGTGCAGGGCTGCATTCCTGCATAGGCTGACACTCTGTGTGGGCCAGCTCTCTATGTGGGCAAACTGGCCAGGAGACCCTGGTCATTGAACCCAGGACCTACTATATAGTAGATAGGAACTCATTTGGTTGAGCCACATCTGCTTCCCAATAAAACCACACTTTTCAAGTCACACACATCCTGCCTAGCTACCGACATACATGTTTCAGTAACTAGCAAGAAAACACTTTTTTCTTCTCTGAAGAAATTATGACATAACTGGGAAATATGTCATAGTCCTAAAAGCAAGATTTCATTTTTGCTGATTCGAGAGTTACAAATTATAGACTAATAATAAGGAACATAAAATTCAGAGCCTCCTTTTGCCCCATATTGAGAATAAGTGCTTTTATTAGGAAATTTTAGGGATAGTTGCAAACTTGGGATATAATACTCAATAAATTTAATCCTGAACAAATGGAATTCTGAATCTCTGTATACTAAAACCATGAATCTGCCTGTCATATAATTCTTTAAAGACAGTGAAAAAGACCACATGTTATACAAACAAAGCTTAATCACATTCCAACAAAATCGCTTTGGAGGTAACAATCTGAACTGATTATATCAGCTAGTTAAGCTATTAGTGACATTGAGTATTTGCTCTTGTGGGTAAATGATTGATATTTTTAGGGGAAATCTCCTAAGATCCCCTGAATTCATGAGAAAAGGACACATTACAAAATATTTCCCAATAATTCTCGTTTAATAAAGAAACTTTTTAATATTGCACCAATGACCATAAAATGAAACAGCTATATAATTATTATGATTCTACTTGTTCTTTAGTTAAAGGGATAAACAGTATTATTAAACAGAGATACAGCATGGCATTTTTTTAATGAAGAAAAAACACCAGGGAGCAGATGTGGTTCATTTGGAGGTCCCAGGTTCAGTTCCTGGTAAGAGAAGAGGAAGAGGAGGAGGAAGAGAACAGAGAAGTCAACAAAGTAAAACTTTCTTAGTGGTAATGGTTTTACAGTTCTGGGTTCTAATAAGTTCTCAAATATCTAAATTAAACCAAATGTTCATCTTAGAATTATAAATCAACATATAGAAATGGAGCTTGAAGGGACTTTCATAGATATCTAGTTGTAAAATTTCATATATGTCATATGTTTTTGTTTTAATGTATGTTGCATGCTTTTACCTACACAACTTCTAATTCTGTAATCTAGGTATTATTATCCCTATTTTACACATGAGAAACAGGCTAAGAGAAGTTAAGTGACCTTAAGATATATGTCTAATTTGTCACACATGTCCAGATACCATTTTACAACACCATATTTTAAGAGACTGTAGTGAAACTGGATGAGCGGACAATAATACTATCTTATATTTATAAAGCATTTAATAAATTACCAAGCCTTCCAAATATATTATCTTATTTAACCTTCACAACAACTATACGTTATTCAGAATGAGATGAAAACCTCATTTTATTGATGAGGAAACTGAAGCTCAGAAATTAAGTTACCTAACAATTATATAACAGATGAGATACCAAGGTCTTCCCTAACATATTTTACTTTGCTTTGTGAAAGAAAAATCATGCTGGAAATGAGACTAATTATAAAATGTAAGAGTTCAGTACTTGCTTCTGGAAAATTACAAACCATAATGACAAGAAAATCTTTCCTAAAATAAGCCTTTTAAACTTACAGAAATGCAAATATTTTTCTTATCACTCTCTTTCTCCAACCCCTTAAACAAACTGATGAGTTATTTCCCACTTAATTAAATATGCAAGAGATTCACAAACTCTTTTGCACATAGTAAAGAGTCTTACAAGTTACTTACAGGAAAGTAGGTTTCCACAATTTCAAAATTAAGAAATCCGATTATAATCCAAACTAAGAGGGTAGCAATGGAAATAATAACAATAAATGGAACAAAGTAGCCACTGAGTTTGTCTGCAAACTGCTGGATAGGAGCCTAGAATTAAAAAATATATATATTATATTAGAGTGGTCTTTTCTGATACTGAATACACAGTATATTTGGTACTGAGCACAAACGGTAATATTTTAATAAACTACATTTAATGCACACGAAATTAATCAAAAGAAAATGTAAAAACTAGATCAAGATGTATGAGAGGGCTTTAAACAAAATACTTTCTGTTTCTCCTAAGGAGTTAAATTACCTTTGATGTTTGTGCCTCCTCCACAAGTTTGACAATTTGAGAAAGGGTAGTATCTGCTCCAACATGGGTTGCTCGAATAAGTAGTGACCCATTTTGGTTAATGGAACCAGCAATCACTGTGCTGCCAGATTTCTTAGCCACAGGCATTGCCTCCCCTGTATGAAGGGTAAAGACAGATTTAGGAAACATAAATGAACACTATCAGGAAACATAAATGAACACTATCATGAAACATGCTGTTATTTGTTAACTGTCAACTTATTTAGAAACGAGATTTTTACTTCATGAAATCTAAACTGGAAAAATACGTAAATGAAAATTGCCCTCCCTTTTTCCTTGTATCAGTTCTAGGCCAAACCCAGGGATACATATCTCAAACTGGAAAAACCTAATGTTAGTTCTTGCTGGACACTACTTCAGGAGCTCCACCCTAGACCTACATCACTGGTTATTAACCTATTCCCAAGAGCATTTGGAATGGAGGACCTAGTTTTCATTTGTAATAATGACTGGGAGGTACGGGATGCTGTTACTAAAATTTAATGGGCTCTGGTCAGGGATACTAAATGTACTGCAATATGTAAGACAGTTCTCCAGAACTAGAAATTATCCTATCCAAACTAGCAGTAGTATCCACATTGAGAAATACAGAGTCCTAAAATATTTTTCCACAAGTTACATAATCTGAGCTTCTTGTAGGACTATCCTGAGGGTTGAGGTGGGAAAGGTATTGTTTGATTTTACTCAAGATCAGCCTTAGTTATCTAAGATCGCTAAGAGTACTCCAGGCCTGCTCTTTTAAAGCAGATCCTGATATGGAAAACCTGGAATTGTATCTCAGCTCCGATTAGACCAATCTTTAAGGTAGTAAGACAGAATAGGTATTTTTCTCAGGAATTTGCCAAACTCTAACAGTCTCTACAGCAGAATGAGACAGCTTCATTTGGTTATACAATTTAGTATAATAACAACCCTAAGTAAAGAGAGTCTTCTATAGCATAACTAAAACCACAACTTAAATCTGAGCACACTAATATAATACAGTCTTTTTTTTTTTTTTTTTTAAGATTTATTTATTTATTTAATTCCCCCCCCTCCCCTGGTTGTCTGTTCTTGGTGTCTATTTGCTGCGTCTTGTTTCTTTGTCCGCTTCTGTTGTCGTCAGCGGCACGGGAAGTGTGGGCGGCGCCATTCTTGGGCAGGCTGCACTTTCTTTTCACGCTGGGCGGCTTTCCTCACGGGCGCACTCCTTGCGCGTGGGGATCCCCCACGCGGGGGACACCCTTGCGTGGCGCGGCACTCCTTGCGCGCATCAGCACTGCGCATGGCCATCTCCACACGGGTCAAGGAGGCCCGGGGTTTGAACCGCGGACCTCCCATATGGTAGACGGACACCCTAACCACTGGGCCAAAGTCCGTTTCCCTATAATACAGTCTTAATAAGAATTCTTCGCTCATAATTTACTCTTTGCATAGTTTCTACAAAACATCTCTTCTGACACAGAAGCAGATACGTGAGAAGAGAGAGAAAGCTCCAGAGGCATGGAAGATGATTTTGATCCTGTGGCCCCAGGGAGAGATGAGCCACTTCACCTGATAATTTGCAATTGAAGAGAACAGAGCAGCTGAGCCTTATGCCAGCCTACAACCGAGATCAGAATGAGCTGGGCCAATGGAGGAAAGAGGAAGCTGAACCTTCACAGACATCCTCACCATCTTGCTTCACCATGTGGCAACAGTCTCTGGACAAGGAAGTACATCTTATGGTACCTTGAACTGGACTCTTTAGGGCCTTGTAACTGTAAGCATTTACCTCAAACAAATACCCTTTTAAAAAGCCAACAGATTTCTGGTAGTTTGCATCAGCACTCCTTTTGGCTAACTAATACATGTGGGTTGGGGGAAAATATGCCAAATGTAAGATATAGGTTAAATATTACACAAATGTAAATATTTTGACAATGCTCACATTCATAGTTTCTAACAAATGTTTCAAAATAATGCAAGGTTTTGGTGGTGGGGAGATGTATGGGGACATTTTATGACGATATGCATGTTTGCTTTGTTAATTCACAAATTTTGCTATATATTTATTGTTTATATATTCACGTATGAATTATATACTTGAATAAAATTTTATTTTAAAAAAGCAAACAAAAAAACCAAAACATCTCTTTACCTTTCATAGCCATTTTTCATTAATAATTTGAATTTATTTCACTTTGATATCATAATCTTCTGAAAGAACATACCTGTGATGAGGGACTCATCTACCATAGAATGTCCTTCAATAACATGACCATCCACTGGAAATTTGCCTCCTGGGACCACTTTGATGATGTCTCCACGTTGTACAAGTTCCACATCCACTTGTTCTTCACTGGAAATGAGTTTACATGAAAAGCATCATGACAATATGATTCTAACCCTGTATTCTCCATATAAGCTTTTTAGTTCATGTCAAGCATTTAGCTCTATAATTGCTACCAATAGAAGATAGAACCAACACTTAAACTAGGAACTATGTAGGATCTGTTCATTGTTCGTGAACAGCAAGCACAGTACCTCGTACAAAGCAGGCACTCTAAATATTTGTTGAATAGTCATTAAATGAATAAGTTAAAGTTTAGAATAGTGTTACAGGTTTTATTAACTGAACAATTTATTTATGGTATAAATTTGCCTAAGCAATTTATGAGTATAAAAATGAGAAACACAAAAAGAATTGAGGGAAACGGACTTTGGCCCAGTGGTTAGGGCGTCCGTCTACCACATGGGAGGCATGCGGTTCAAGCCCCGGGCCTCCTTGACCCGTGTGGAGCTGGCCCATGCGCAGTGCTGATGCGCGCAAGGAGTGCCGTGCCACGCTGGGGTGTCCCCCGCGTAGGGGAGCCCCACGCGCAAGGAGTGCGCCCCGTAAGGAGAGCCGCCCAGCACGAAAGAAAGTGCAGCCTGCCCAGGAATGGCGCCGCCCACACTTCCCATGCCGCTGACAACAACAGAAGCGGACAAAGAAACAAGACGCAGCAAAAAGACACAGAAAACAGACAACCGGGGGAGGGGAGGGGAATTAAATAAATAAAAATAAATCTTAAAAAAAAAAAAAAGAATTGAATTTAATCAAGCCTTTAGCTCTAATTTCCAGTTTATACAGAGTTATAGAAAAGGTTAAATAACACCACAAGGAAGCAAAGAGACAAATTCAGACTGTGGAACATTCTACAGGACAAGTGACAGATGTTTCTTCAACAAGTCAATTGTATATACAGAGAGAGATAGAACTTTATTCTAGATTAAAAGAGACTTAAGACATAAAGATCAAATACAATGACAAGCTGACCTTGTTTGAATTCTGTTTCAAACAAGACTTTAAAAAAAACATTTTGGAGAAAATGAGAGAGATGAGAATATGGACTGAGTATAAAAATATTTTAAGGAATTATTGTTAATTTTATTAAGTACAATATGGTTTTGTACTATATAAGAATATGTCTTTATTTTTAAGAGATAATACAGAAGTATTTAGTGATAAATGATATAATGATTGAGATTTGCTTTAAAATACCGCAGGGGCAACAGCAAGAAAGATAAAATGGATAGACGAAATAAGTGTGACAAAATGTAAGTAACTGCTTAATCTGGGAGATAGAGCATATAGGTTCATTACACTTTTCTTTCTACTTCTTTGTGTATTTGAAACTTTTCCTAAGAGGTTAAAATGGAAAAGGGGAAGAATGAAGACAAAATACCTCAAGAGGATGTTATTGGAGTCAAAGTTTACAATAGTTGCTTCTGTAGCTTGTAGTGAAATTAGCTTGGCAAGAGCCTCTGATGTTTTGCCCTATAAATTAAAATAAACATGTTGACAATCCTAAGGAAGAAAAACGTCAGGCCTTAACTAAAACAAAGATAAAACCTTTTAACCTTTACCAAAAAAGTAGCTTTAGGAAGATAAATTTGTACAAATCAGAAAATTTTCACTTAAAAATATGAAGTACTTAAAATATTAAAAAGGGTTATTAAGTATAATTTATAAGTAATAACTTAAATTAATAAAAATATCAGAAATCCAATAGATATACAGGCAAAGAATATGAACAAGCAATTTATTTAAGCAAAAATAATACCCAATGCATGGAAAAATATTTGTAAACTAAAGCAACCCTGCAATACCATTTAATACATACTAACTTGGTAAGAATTTAGATAATACACAATGCTAATGAAGTTTTAGTAAAACCAGTTCACTGACATACTCTTGTTGGCACTGTAAAATTGTTACAACTTGTAGCATGAGTCATACATAGAAAGATTTATGGTCTTTAATTCAGCCCCTCACATCCTTTGTAATTTATATTAGCATATTACCAGTTCAATAGAAATGACTATTAGACATGAATGTGTTCAATGAAGGATTATCTACAATTTTAAAAAATGGAATGATCTGATTCATAACAAAACCATAATGGCTTAGAATAAAACAAGAATTGTTTAATAAATTACAGCACATTGACCTGACAGAACATTATTCAGAAATATCAAATAATTATCTGGATGGCATAAATATGGAAAACCTTTATAGTTTTAAGGATACAAAGTGATATGTTTGCAACTTTATAAAATATAAAGGTATGTGGAAGAGGACTAGAAAGTAATTCATATATAAGATGACTGAATTTTTCAGCATTATTTAAAATCTTTATTGTCACATCAAGTTTTCGATTAACTAATGTAACACAAGATTATGATAAGTACTTTTCAAACATCTCTCCCTCTTAAAATAAATATCAACATATTGTACTATCTATAGTATTAATTCCATACATTTGGTAAAACTTCTAAAAGAATATTTAATTAAAATATTGCCAAAATAAAAATATTATTTAAGTAAATGGCTAAGTATATAAATCAATGTACATTTCCAGTAATTGGTTTGGAAAATATTATGGTCATTTATCTACCAAAGATTTTAACAAATGTCACTTTTTTCCCTTTACCTTTGCTATATGTTCCAGCCACCGACCTAGTGCAATAAACACAAATAGCATAGGAGGTGTGTCAAAAAAAGTAATAGGGTTCACTTTTGCTCTCTCATACATTGCAACCAGAAGAATAACCAAAGAGTAAGCAAATGCAATGGTCGTTGCTAGTACAATCAATACATCCATATTCGCAGTCTTATGCTTCAGTGCTTTGTAAGCTTGAATATAGAAGTACCAGCCTCCAAAAAACTGCAATGTAAGAACAATATCCACTGAATTTTTCAAAATGGTGAAATTCACAGATACACCTTCAATAACTAAGATAAAGTATCAATATTAACATCCGTTGGTTTCTAACTAACCCATAAACATTAAGGAGAGATTTTAAGCTAAGCAACATTGTATTTTAACATATCTGTGTGTGAGGAGGGAAGGGATTTAATTTGCTGCATAAGGATTTCTGCTTCAGACCTTGGGAGCTGTTTCTATGATCCAACAGATATTCCATAATATAGAGAAAATCAGATGGTTCTTAGATTTTTCTTTTTGACACTAGCAAAAACAAGAACTAGGAAAAGAATTAGATTTTTCTGACAAGAATTTTCTATATAAAACTTACCTCCTCCTTGCCAAAATTAAACCTACATGGTAATCATAAACTATAGGATCTACTGGTAAACGTAATTGGAAAGCTTATTTTTCTTTAGTAAAGAGAAACATACTAAGATATTTTTCAAATTACTATTTCCTGTTATAGGGACCAGATAACGGAAGACTTATTAAGTGTAAATATTCTACAGTAAAATTTTATCTCAAAAGAAGGGCTAAAAACATACAGAAAGCGATGAACTGAAGTTCCAGGGAGAAATAACAGGTATAAAGTTATATATGATAGTAGACATTAATGCCAAATCCAAAAAACTTGAACCCTTGTTCCCTGCTTTGTCATTCAATAATATTCTTAGGAGTTAAACTGAATATATGATCTACTTTAAACTAACTATACAGCCTAAGATTATTTTTCTAAAGCATTCAGCATAAAATGATCAGACTTCTGGCTATTATCTATTTTGCAATTAAAATTAAGCTTGCCTGCCATATTTTGGCTATTTTATTAACAAATACACTTGCTAACATTTCACTTGCCTGTACAGGTACACATAATAAAAAGGATAGCAAATTCATAAATGACAATCCTGGCAGGATCTGGTGTTCTAGGAACATAGAAGAATGAATGCTGATCATTTCTTCTTGACTCATGTTCTGATTATGGTGAAGAGTTGCAAGGTGGTGGTCCATAATCATCATATGTATCATCAGACCCATTACAGGAATACAGAAAAACAGGCTCACAAGGAAGGACCGTCTCCATCTTATACAGAAAAAATAATAAAATAAAAATCCTTTTAGTAATTAATGGAAGACTATATACACTATAGAGAAAAATATTAAGCTGTGACCACTCCACTCAGTATAAGGATGACACAGTAAAAATTGACAATAACAGGATATTTAATTTGCAATAATAAGTCAAAATCTGTTTTTTACTGACACTACAAAAGTACTTACTGTCTTATTTCTCGTTTATGGTCTAGGTGACTTGCTGATCGATCTTTCTTGACCAAAGAAGCTTCAAAACCTAAGCTCTAAGGAAATTCATGAAAAAAATATTATTTCATTGGATGTATAAATATTATATAGAGAAATTATAAGTAATGGTATTGTCATTAAGAACAATTCAGTTCAATTACTGAGTGCAAGCCACTCCAGGGAAAACAAAGATGATGACTGGTTCCTGCTCTTATTTACCTTTGTAATATTTTCTGAACTCTAGTTAATGTCTATCCTACTGTTCTTAAACTAATGATTCAAGTACAGTGTTCCACAGGATGGGTTCTTATTACATCAAGAAGTGACTAAAGGGAAGTGTACTTGGCCCAACGGATAGGGCATCCGCCTACCACATGGGAGGTCTGCGGTTCAAACCCCGGGCCTCTTTGACCCATGTGGAGCTGGTCCATGCACAGTGCTGATGTGCGCAAGGAGTGCCGTGCCACGCAGGGGTGTCCCCCGCGTGGGGGAGCCCCACGCGCAAGGAGTGCGCCCTGTAAGGAGAGCCGCCCAGCACGAAAGAAAGTGCAGCCTGCCCAAGAATGGTGCCCCACACACGGAGAGCAGACACAACAAGATGACGCAACAAAAGGAAACAAAGATTCCCAGTGTTGCTGAAGAACACACAGCAAATGGACACAGCAGACAACTTGGGATGGGGTGGTGGGGGGTGTGGGAGAAGGGGAGAGAAATAAATAAAAAATAAATCTTAAAAAAAAAAACAATGGCTAAAGGCTCCAATAAGTAATTTTAGAAACATACAGAATCTGTTACTTGGTTAGACTGACAGTGTTTGATGACCTAATAAAGAAAGAATTCATCAGTTAATAATGAATATTACATTTAGACAAGCAAAATCTACTAATACTGACATGTCAGTTTTTTAAGAAGTTTAACTTTGAGATACACACACACACATATACATAAACACATGCTTCACCCTGAATAAGTACAGAACACTGAATCGTAGGCTTCTAAAGCTAGCATCACAGTAAATATATTATTCAAAGACTTGCATATGTGGTCTTTATTCTTGTTATCTCAGAAAAAGAAAATGAACAAAAATTATTTCCCCAATAAAACAAATTATAAAAAGGAAACTATAAGTTAGACTAACATGAGCAAAGACACCAAAATATATATATTCTACAGCAAGGGAAAATGCTTCCATCTGACATTTGTTGGCAGTGTAGCACAGTGAAAAGAGCAAACCTGGACTTTGGAATCAGAAATATTAGACCCAAATCCCAGCTATGACACTAACTATGTGACTTTAGGAAAGTAACATCTTCTCTTCACCTGAGTTTCCTCACCTCCAACATGAAGATGATAACACTAATTTGAAGAGTTACTGTGAGAATTAAATTATAAGTTGAGGGAGCGAATGTGGCTCAAGCAGTTGCACACCTGCCTCCCACATGGGAGGTCCCAGGTTCAGTTCCCAGAGCCTCCCTGAAAAAACAAAACCCAGTACCTCAAAAAAAAAAAAACAAAAAAAAACAGTTCAACCTTTTGCAATCCTGGTAACTGGCACATAAGTACTCATAATGTTATCTTCACAAAGATGTCAATGGTTTTGCTATCGGTACTAATAGAATCTTATCTGAATTATTAGTAGCTTTAAATATGATAGAGCATTTGTATACCACATTGAAACTTTTAAAGGATTTCACATGAATTACCACTTAAGATTGATTTAAGTATACCAGATCAGTCTGTCATAAAGAAAAGGATTTAACTTTCTTACTCTAACATAAAAATTAATCATTTACTTTGACCTAAAAAACAAAAAAGCAGGGAAGCAGACGTGGCTCAACTGACTGGGCTCCTATCTACCATATGGGAGGCCCTGGGTTCACTTTCCAGGGCCTCCTTGTGAAGGCAAGCTGGCCTGCGCCTGCAGAGAGCTGACACAGCAAGATGACGCAACAAAGGGAGCCAAGAAGACACAGAAGAATGTGAAGCCAACGGACACAGAGAGCAGACAGCAAGCAAGCGGAAAGGTGGGGAGAGGATAAATAAATCTTTAAAAAGAAATAATAAAGCATCTAGAAGAATAATCTACTTTCTTAGTGATTAGAATAAATCTTAGTCATAACCAATTTCACCTAACTTTATTCCATTTTCTATTTGTAAATAATTTGTAGTTCTAATGTAAACCTCTCCCTGATTAATAGTGCCAATATTCCTTTGACTAACTCTTCCTAACAAAGTCCAAGAAAAAATGTCACCACATTTTGATCAAACTTTGAGGCAGATCCTGTGTGAAGTACTCAAAAGAGTCGGAATTTTTTTTTCATTCTCTCTAACACAGACCAGAACAGTTTCAAGAGAGCACTGGTTGAGTAGGGAAAAATACAGTATGCAAAATCTTGGTACTTACTTCAATTGTATGCATAATATCTCTAGGACCAATAATTTCTGGATCATATTTAATATGTGCTTTGTTGGTTGCCAGGGCCACAGAACAGTAGAAGATCCCTCTGTGTTTTGTAAGGGTAGACTCTATTTTATGTACACAGGAGGCACAAGTCATTCCTCTCACCTGTTAAAAACAAAGGCATTTTTTATTTGGAAATATACTTTTCCCTCTATTAATGATGAGAATTATTACTTTTAACTAAAAGGATTCTTGTAACATGGGATTACCACACAAAATCTTATCTGAACTATTAATATGGTTTGGATATTTTCATCACTACACAATTTTTGTACCATATTGAACAAAGATATGGTGCCAGTTGCAAAACAGGCTTGAGAGAAGATCAATACCTCATTAAAAGTTCCCTTCTTCCTTACACCACTGTTAAGTGATAATGAATTTAATACTTGTCATTGTTCTTTCTATCCAATGCCTTGCTTTCCTCTATATATGTTTTCATCCTGCTCAAGTACAGCATTTAGTATTTTCTTTAGTAAGGGTTAATGGGTGGAAAAATTTGGGATCTTTGTGTGCTTAAAAGTACACTTTGCCCTCTATCTTGAGTGGATTTATAGTTTAGTTGATACGTTGGTTTGAAACTGTAAATACACTCAGAAAAGCATATTCTTAAAGATAACCCATTCCTGTGGGTGTGGACTTACTCTAAGTAGTACCTTTTGATACAGCTACTTCACTTAAGGTGTGATCCAACTCATTGGAGATGGGTCTTAATATTCTTACTGCAGTCCTTTATAGATAGGAAGAATACAGTGAGAGAAAAAGCCAATGAAGCAAGAAACTGAAAAAAACAAAACCTAGAAGAGAAGGGAGACACCAACAGATGCTGCCACATGCCTTGTCTTGTGACAGATGAGTCCAGGATTGCTGGTAGCAGATCTTTAAGAAAAAAGCATCATCTCAATGATGCCTTGACTTGGGTATTTTCATGGCCTCAAAACATCAAGCTTGTAAACTAATAAATTCTCATTATTAAAAGCCAACCCATTTTATGGTATCTGTTTTCAGCAGCCTAACAAACTAAAACAGTTGAGTATTAAATTCTAAACTGGAGAGGCAGGACTACTGGAATGGCTATGTGAGGAGCACAGCTAAACTTCTCCCCCCCAAAAAGCAATGATAAAACTAGGCAAAATTGTGAAAAACAGTCATTGAAACACCCTGGAAATTGACCAAAGAACAAAGCAGGAACCATTTATTCAAGAGTATCTACTGAGAGGATATTAGAAAAAATGGAGGAGTACCTCTGAAAATTTTCTACTTCATAAAAGCAATAAGAAACCTGGGAAATACTGTCAGAATAAAATTTTTCAGAAGTCTAAAAATTAAACAAAAGCAGCAACCTGGAAAGGATTTAGTCAAGAAAAAGGAATGAATCACAATAAGAAGAACAATATTGTGGTGTTATTACTTGCCCAATGTTCATTCCTACCCCAGCTCTGAGGTACTGTTGGAAATCAACAGCTTGCAATCACAGGGAAATCCAGGAGCATGTTAGCCATCAGAGTGGGCAAACAGGGATGGAGTACCATCAAAGTCTCAATTTTAGAAAATTATGATTATTTAACCTGTCTGACAGTTCCCTGGAAAGCCCCACTTGTCCTGACTAGAACTCAATCTCTATGAAAAGCCTTTGCCCCATGGAAATAATGCCAAATCAATTAGAGGTAATTGTTTAACTTTGTGGCTAACAGAAGGAGTATGTAACAGTTGGGGCAAACAATAAGCTAAATGAAAAGCTTAAAAGGAAAAGCTGAGGAAGCAGATGTCCACAGGCTTTGGAAAGCTCCAACAAATTCTTGAGTACTTAGAAGGCCACTGTGACAGTCTGAAATTCTTTTATGAATCCCCAAACAGAAAGACTGTTTATGAACTAACTGATTCCTGTGGTTGTGAGACCCTCTTGACTGGATTACATCAGTGAGGCATGACTTAGGTTTAGTGTCTCCACCCTTTTGTTGGGTCTGATATAAATGAAGACACAGAGAAAAACACTGAGAAAGGGAGCTGCCATATTATAGTGATGCTTCCATGAATGAGAGAGGACTGTAAAAAAGCAAAAAAGTCCCAAGGGATGAGATAGGTCCCAGAGTCTGGAACCAGCAGAGCGTGGAGACATGGAAAGAGGCCCCCAAGAGGCTGGGCCCACAGAGTAGCAAAAGGTTGAGAAGTTGAGCCCAGGCTAAAGAGACAAGTCCTATGCCTGGCTGCCCAAAGCTGAGCTCCAGAAGATGGTAGATTCTGGAGGGGAAAGCAGATACATAGGCAGAGATTGCCTACCAACTTATCTTAATTCACCACGTGGCAAAACGCCAAGATCAACAGTAGCTGACTTTGGTAGGAAAGTATCTTTGATAGTGCCTTGATTTGGACATTTCATGGTCTCAGAGCTGTAAGTTTTTACACGCAAATAAGTCCCTTTTATAAAAGCCAACACACGCTGGTACTTTGCATCCACAGCCCGTTGGCAAACTAAGACAACTACTCATATATATAAGACTGTAGACATGTCCAGGACTTGGCATATGATGAGGGAAAATATGAGAAGGTTTTAAGCTCCCACTGCTGGCTAACCTAGAGGCTCTGTACAACAATGAAATGAAAGCTAAAATGGAGTTGTCGACTACATGGCTGAGATTTGAGGCATGCTCCAACAGATACACAGAGCCCATTAGAAAATACTGACAGACTTATTGTTTCCAAGCATTTAAGGAAATCTCTGTCCTACCATTAGCTGACCACGAAGATAGCCGAGCACACTTCAACGTCCACACACAATAAAGAATGTAGACTTCACAGAATCACTAACAACAAACACTGGGGAGAAAAGAGAATCTGATTTCAAGAGGTATCACATTATATTATTGAAAATGTCCAGTTTTCAGCAAAAAATTACAAGACATTCAAAGAAAGAATAAAGTTAAGTATGGCCCATACACAGGATAAAAAGTAATCAACGGAAATTGTTCTTGAGGAAACATAAATGTTAAACTTAACAAAGACATTAAATCATCTGCTTAAAATAGGTAAAAAGAATGAAACCATGTTTAAACAATTAAATGAAAGTATGAGAATGGTACATTACCAAAGAGAAAATACCAATAAAGAGGCACATATTATTAAAAAAAAAAGAACCAAATTCTATAGTTGTAAAGGACAATAAATAAAAGAAAAAATTCACTAGAAAGGCTCATTTGACCAGGCAGGCAAAAAGTCCATGAACTTGAAGAAAAATCAATTGAGTGTACCCATTCTGAAATTAGGAAAAAAGGAAAACGGAGAAAAATAAACAGAGCCTCAAGACACCTGTTAGACTCCTTCAATCTATGAACATACACATAATGGGAACACCAGAAAGAGAAGAGAAATAAGCAGATAGAAGAGGTGAAGAAATAATGAATAAAAACTTCCCAAATCTGATAACAAACATTAATTTAAATATCGAGGAAGCTCAACAAATTCCAAGTAGAATAAACTTAAAGAGATCTATATCTATACATCATAATCAAACAGTTAAAAAGCCAAAAGCAAGCGGAGAATCTTGAAAGGAACAAAAGAAGCCAACTCATCACATACACGGGATCCATAATAAGACTAACAGTTGATATCTAAACATAATCTGTGGAAGCCAGAAGACTGTGGGATGACATATTCAAAGTACTGAAAGAAAAAGATGTCAACCAAGAATTATACAGTTAGCAAAACTCTCCTCCATCACATATTAAAATAGGAAGAAGAAATTACAACAGTTCAAGATACCAAGGAGAACAAAAGCCAGAAAATTCATGCTAGCAAACCTGCATATGATTTGGACCATTGACCATGAGGTGCAGCGGTGCTCAGAGATGTATTCACCAAATGCAATGAATGTTTCATGGTGATGGAGGAGGTTGTTGTTATGGGGTGAGGAGTGGGGTGAGGAGTGGGGTGAGGAGGGTGGGGGGTATATGGGGGCCTCATATTTTTTTAATGTTACATTAAAGACAAATTACTGTTACATTTGAAGACAAAAAAAAATAAAGTATACATGTTATCTAAGACTAGAAAGAAAAAAAAGAAACAGAGAGCTTGAATAATATGATAAATGAACTAGACCTAACAGGTATCTATAGAGCATTGCATCCCAAAACAGCAGGACATACATTCTTTTCAAATGCTCATGGATACTTCTCCAAGATAGACCATACGTTAGGTCACAAGACAAGTCTCAATAAATTTTAAAAGACTGAAACTATACAGAACAATTTCTCTGATCATAACGGAATGAAGCTAGAAATCAATAACGGACACAAAAAGGGAAAATTCATAAATATATGGAGATTAAACAACACACTCTTAAATAATCAGTGGGTCAAAGAATAAACTTCAAGAGAATTCAGCAAATATCTTGAGATGAATGAAAATGAGAACACAACATATCAAAACCTATGGGACAGGGAAGCGGACTTGGCCCAGTGGTTAGGGCATCCGTCTACCACATGGGAAGTCCGCAGTTCAAACCCCGGGCCTCCTTGACTCGTGTGGAGCTGGCCCATGCACAGTGGTGATGTGCGCAAGGAGTGCCGTGCCACGCAGGGGTGTCCCCCGTGTAGGGGAGCCCCATAATGAGAACCACCCAGCACGAATGAAAGTGCAGCCTGCCCAGGAATGGCGCTGCACACACGGAGAGCTGACACAATAAGATGACGTACCAAAAAGAAACACAGATTCCCGGTGCCGCTGATAAGGATAGAAGTGGTCACAGAAGAACACACAGCAAATGGACACCAAGAGCAGACAACTGGGGGGCGGGGATAAAAAAATAAGTCTTAAAAAAAAAACCTATGGGACACTGTAAAGACAGTGCTCTTGGTGGGAATGTAGAATGGTATAGCCACTGTGAAGGACCACTTAGGAGTTCCTAAGGAAGTTAAATATAAATTTGCCATGGGACTTGGCAATACCATTACTAGGTATAGACCCAGAAGAACTGAGAACAGTGACACGGATAGATACCTGCACACCAATGTTCACAGCAACATTATTCACAATAGCCAAAAGTTGGAAGCAACCCAGATGTGCATCAATTGATGAATGGATAAACAAATTGTGGAGTATACACATGATGGAATATTATGCAGTGATAAGAAGAAATGAAGTTGTGAAACATATGACAACATGGATGAACTTGGAGGACATTATGTTGAGTGAAGCATGCCAGACACAAAAGGACAAATACTATATGATTTCCTTATTATGAACTAAATATATTATGTGAAATATGAATATGGTTAGAACTGCATATATAAGACCATTTTTCTTTGAAACTGAACAAATGTAAGTTAATAGTATAAAATGTTAATATCAGACCAAAAAAAACCACATTATATTAAGTGAAGGAGACCAGACACAGAGTACTACATATTGTGTGATCCCATTTATATAAACTGTAAATATAAATCAATTTATAAAGATCAAAGGAGATTAGTGGTTATGTAGGTCTGAGGAAGAAATGCTAAGGGGTGTGGAGTCTTTCTTTTTGGAATAACGAAATTATTCTAAAATTTTTGAGATGATGAATGTACAACATTGTGATTATGCTAAAAGCCACTGATTATACACTTTGGATGGAAGAGCCAAAAACAGCAGCTATGTAAAGTGGGGGAAGCATATAGAGATTGAGAGGTGAGGAATTTTCTTCTTTGTCTATTTTTTGTTTATTATTAGTATTATTCAAATAATGAAAATGCTCTAATGATTGAGGTGATAAATGTACAAATATGTGATTACAGCAAATATCACTGATTATATACTTTGGATGAACTGTATGTTTATTAATATGTATGAATAAAATGGATTTGTTAAAAGAAAAAAAAACTACTAGCAGTAAATACAGTAGAATACCTACACAGAATATTTTCTAAGCACAACTTCAGGCTGAAACATAAAGATAATAGCATATTTGAGTATGAAAACTTAAAAGGTTGTAAATATACAAAAATCATAAAGTGGGGTAAAGAAGTCTCCAGGCAATTTAAATATACAACTGAGGGGAAAATTTGATGTATTTACATTTGCAAAAGGCACCAAATGTAAGATATGGCCTATAGCCAATAGTAATACTTTGAGGATGTTACAAATGTTTCACAATACAAGGTACTGGTGGGTGGGGTGATGTATGGGAACCCTGTATGGTGTTATGTATGTTTGTTTTGTAGTTTACAACTTTTACTATACATGTATTGTTTATGTATGTTCATGTATGAATGAATAACATACTCAAGTAAAATGTTTAAATGGAAAAAATATACATTACAAAGCTACAGTGGTCCATGTAGAATAGCATGGTACTGGCAAAAAGACAGTTATATAGTCCAATGGGACAGAATTAATAGTTCATAAATAGACACTCCTAACTATGGTGAACTGATTTTTGAAAAGGCTACAGCGGATAATCAACTGGGAAAAAAATAGTCTCTTCAATAAATGGTGCTGAGAAAACTATATATTCAAATGCAAAAGAATGAAAGAGGATGCCTATCTCAAAGACTACAAAAATCCTGGAAGAAAAGGTCAGAAAGCATATTTGGGATCTTGTGTTGGGCAATGGTTTCTTGGACTTTACCCCCTAAGCACAAGCATTGAAAGAAATATATGCAACCTCCTGAAAATTAAAAACTTTTTGCACCAAAAGACAGTCCTGAAAGTGAAAAGACAGCCTACTCCATAGGAGAAAGTATTTGGAAATGGCATATCCAATAAGAATTTAATATCCAGAATATATAAGGAAATCCTACAACAATACAATAAAAAACAAACAACCCAGTTAAAAAATGGGCAACAGTTCTGAACAGACATTTTTCCAAGGAAGATATACAAATAGCTAAAAAGTCCAAGAAAAGAGGCTCAACATCACTAGCTATTAGGGAAATGCAAACTGAAACTATGGGATATCATTTCATACTCACTAGAATACCTACTACTAAAAAAAAAAAAACAGGGTAGTGGATGTGGCTCAAGGAGCTAGGTGCCCCCTCCCACATGGGAGGTCCTGGGTTTCGTTCCCAGTGTCGTCTAAAGAAGACGTGCAGACAAAACAAACTGACACAGTGAGCAGGGCTGGGATGTGTTTCAAGCAGTTGTGCACTTGGCTCCCACATAGGAGGTCCCAGGTTCAGTTTCCAACGCCTTCTAAAAAAATGAGATGAGAGGTGGGGCAAGATGGCGTCTGAGTGAGTGCACCTCACAGTTTCTCCTGCAAAGAAGCAGCCGAGTGGGGTTGGAGTCTTGCCGGAGCAGACTGTTTTGGGGGCTTGCAAGGCTGGAGTTGCATAGATGTCCATTTAGACAAACAGTGACAGAAGTAGTGCTTGCTAAAGGTAGAATTGCGGTTTACAAGTACAGAGGTCAGAAGCTGTGGGGAGGCGGGACACTTCCCCCTAGGGCTGGTGGCCACATTCTTCCATGAGAACTGTCGGTTGAGCGGCGGTGTTCCTGGACCCTGTGATCCCAGGTGCGTGGTCCCCAGGTCCGTGTCTCCTAAGCCCCCGTAGCCCTGGGTCTACAATATCCTGGACTTCCCTTTCCCAAGTCCAGCGCTCCGGGAGGTCTGGGATTGCCCTAGCTCTCCAGTTTTAAATTGACTCTGTGAGTGGGAGGGAATTGGTGGGAGGTGCGGCAGCTGGGTCAGAAAAGTGCGGATTCAAATTTCTGGTTCCCCCCTTTTTCTTTTGTTGTTTTTTGTTTTAAGCTTGGGGGAGCATACCAGCTGGACTGTAGAGAGCCTGGGAAGAAATCAGTGGTGAATCCGCTGAGAAAGCCCAATTCACCTAAATAACCTGGGATAGGAAACTTGGTCTGGGAGAAGGTGGAGTCAGAAAATCAACTAGGGCAGCGAACTTGGCCCAGTGGTTAGGGCGTCTATCTACCACATGGGAGGTCCGCGGTTCAAACCCCAGGCCTCCTTGACCCGTGTGGAGCTGGCCCATGCACAGTGCTGATGCGTGCAAGGAGTGCCATGTCACACAGCGGTGTCCCCCGTGTAGGGAAGCCCCATATGCAAGGAGTGCACCCCGAAAGGAGAGCCGCCTAGTGCGAAAGTGCAGCCTGCCCAAGAATGGTGCCGCACACACGGAGAGCTGACACCACAAGATGACACAACAAAAAGAAACACAGATTCCTGTGCCGCTGACAATGACAGAAGCAGACAAAGAAGACAATGCAGCAAATAGACACAGAGAACAGACAACCAGGGGGAAGGGGAGAGAAATAAATAAATAAATAAATCTTTTAAAAAAGAAAAGAAAAGAAAATCAACTAGCCCTCTGGAAGCACACCTAAAGGAGAGGGACTATAGGAGGTGCTTCCCAACCATCCAATAGCATGCTTGGGGTTCCTGGTGATGTGTGGGTGCTCTCTCTCTGGAAATTAATAGTCATTGTTTTCTCTGCAGAGCTAAATCAACAAGGACCCACCTGAATCTCCTACTGGCCCTGTCAGGCAGCTTTCCTCTTGCCCTGGGAGAGAGGGAAGTGAGGAAGGGAGAAAGGGAGAATGTCAGATCCCTAAGCATTTTATTTAACTGCAAAGAGGATGCCTTGTGTAAAACTTTGTCTGATATTTTGTTGGTTTATCTTCTTGTCTTTCCTTTTTCTTTATCCCCCCAAGGCCCTTTTCCTTTCTTTTTTTTCTTTTTCTTTTTCTTGCTTGCTTCCCCCCTCCCTTTAGTCCCTTTTTTTTTTCTTTTATTTCTTTATTTTCTTTTTCATTCTTTTTATATTAGGTGCAGCAGGGAGTGTATCACATTTGCTGTATTTCCTCATCCTCATTTCCTTTTTTCTGTGTGTACTGATTTTGGCCACCAACACTATCCCCTTTCCTCTACATCTTTCTATCCTCCATCATTTATTGTTTCTCTTACATTACACTTCTCCTTGGTTTGTACCCCAATTGTTCTGAAATTCTATTTATAATATCTTTGTTCTGTTTTCTGTCTTACATCCACCCTATATTATTGTCCTTTCTTTTCTCTTTCCCTCTCTCCTGAACACACTGACCTTTTAATTCATGCTATATTCCTTCCCATATTCAGTCTACTGTCTCGTTACAGGTACTCTACTTTTCTTACTGTTATGACTCTACATACATTACATGAGTCTAATATCGATTCTCCTAGATCTCATATGGTTCCTATGCTAATATTTACTATCAATACTACTATTATTCATTTTCTTTTCTTACTCCTTTTGCTTTCTCTGGCCGTAATATTTTCCTTGAAGTGAACTTAGCCAACAACAAGGAAACAGAAGAAGAAAAAAGTGACAAAGAGAAGACATAACACGCATGCAAAAACAACTAATTAAACCACAAAGTAGACAAAGAAGCTAAGGAAATGATTAACCACATCAAGACAAAATGATGACCAGACAGCAACAAAAAACTACAAACCAAACCATTAATCGGGAAGACATGCCCCAATCCAATGAACAAACTAAAAACCAGGAAGAGGAGTAGAACATCAAACAAGTAATTAAAGCTCTCAAAACATGTATTAGGGACCAATTTGATGATGTGATTAAGAATATGAAGAATATTAAGTATAAGAAGAAATTGCAATCATAAGCAAAAAGATAACGGATACAATGGTGATGAACAGCACAATTCAAGAAATCAAAAATACACTTTCAGCAAATAACAAGACTCGAAGAGGCAGAGGAAAGAATTTAGTGATGTGGAAAACAATACAACTGGAATCAAACAGATAGTAGAACTGATCGATAAAAAGATAGAAAAAATCCAGAAAGGACTTAGGGACCTGAATGACAATGCAAAATGCGTAAATATACACATTATAGGCATCCCAGAAGGAGAAGAGAAGGGAAAAGGGACAATAGGGGTGTTGGAGGAAATAATGGCTGAAAACTTCCCAATCCTGTCGAGGGAGATGGATGCACATGTCCAGGAAGCAAAATGCACCCCAAACAGCATAAATCCCAACAGGCTGACCCCAAGATATATAAAATTATCTAAAGCTCAAGACAAAGAGAAAATACTAAAAGCAGCAAGAGAAAAGAGAACCACCACATACAAGGAGGCACCATAAGATGAACTGCTGATTTCTCATCTGAAATGATGTCGGCAAGAAGGCAGTGGTATGACATAGTCAAGGTACTAAAAAAAAAAAATTTCCAACCAAGAATACTCTATCCAGCAAATTTAGCAATCAAAAACTATGCAGAGTTAAAAACATTCACAGATAAATAGAAACTAAGAATCCTGCCCTTCAAGAAATACTAAAGGGAGTTCTCCATGAAGAAGGGAAAAAAACAAGAGAGAGAGAGTTGGAGGACAGTGTAAGAGCAATTAATAAGACAAAAACAGAAAAAGAAAATCAAACAAAATATGAAAAACAGAAATTTAAAAAATATGGCTAATATAAGTAATTCCTTGAAATTAATAACAGTGAATGTCAATGAATTAAACTCACTTGTCGAGAGACTCAGACTGTAAGAGTGGATAAGGAAATATGACTCATATATATGCTGTCTACAAGAAACACGTTAGAAACAGGGATTCAAGGAGGTTGAAAGTGAATGGTTGGAAAACAATCTTACAAGTGAAAATAACCAAAAAAGGGCAATAGTAGCTATATTAATACCAGGAAAAAGGACTTTAAATGCAAAACAAATGCAAAAGATGGACACTACATATTAGTGCAAGGTATAATCTTTCAAGAAGAAAGAACAATCATAAACATTTATGCTCCTAACAAGGCCGCCTCCAAATACGTGAGGCAAACACTGGAAAAACTAAGTGAAGGAATAGATGCCTCTACAATCATAGTGGGAGACTTTAATACACTACTATCAAATTTGGACAGAACATCTCAAAAGAGAATCAATAAAGAAACAAAGACTTTGAACAATATATTAGAGGAGCTGGAACAAATAGACATATACAGAACATTAAACCCAAATACAGCAGGATATATGTTCTTCTCAAGTGCACATGGATCATTCTCCAAGATAGACTACATGCCAGGCAACAGAAAAAGTCTCAATGAATTTAGAATGTTTCAAATCATACAAAATAATTCCTCTGACCACAATGGAATGAAGCTGGAAATCTGCAAGAGCCAGAGATCCAAATTTGGCACCAAGATTTGGAAATTAAACAACACACTCTTAGAAAAACAGTGGGTCAATGAGGAAATCTCAAAAGAAATCAATAACTACTTTGAAACTAATGAACATGATAACACAACATATCAAAACTTATCAGGAAAAACAGTACTGAGAGGGAATATTATACCCGTAAATTCATACATCAAAAAAGAAGAAACAGCTAAAATTGAAGAACTGGATACTTGGAGGAATTAGGGAAAAAACAACAAACTAAACCCAAAGAAAGAAAGAAAGAAAGAAATAACAAAGATCAGAGCAAAACTAAATGAAATAGAAAATAAGAAAGCACTTAGAAAGATGAACAAAACCAAGAGCTGGTTCTTTCAAAAGATCGATAAAATTGACAAACCCTTAGCTACACTAACAAAGTAAAAAAGAGAGAAGATGCAAATACATAAAATAAGAAATAAGAAAGGCGATATCACTACTGATCCCTCTTATAATATAATAAGGGGTAAGGTTGAAAAACTATATTCCAACACGAAGGACAATTTAGAGGAAATAGACGAATTCCTAAAAACACATAGGCAGCCTCTATTGATGAAAGAAGAAATTGACAATCTCAACAAACTAATCACAGGTAAAGAGATAAAATCAGTCATTAAAAATCTCCCCACTAAGAAGTGCCCTGAGCCAGACAGCTTCACAGGTGAATTCTACCACACATTCCGGAAAGAACTAACTCCAATCTTGCTTAAACTCTTCCAAAAAATCGAAACAGAAGGAATATTCCCTAATTCAATCTATGATGCCAACATTACCCTAGCACCAAAGCCAAACAAAGACACCACTAGAAAGGAAAATTGCAGACCAATCGCTCTAATGAACCTAGACGTGAAAATCCACAAAAAAATACTTGCTAATCATTTTCAACAACACATTAAACAAATTATACAACATGAGCAAGTGGAATTCATTCCTGGTATTGAAGGATGGTTCAACATACGAAAATCAAGTAATGTACTACACCATGTAAACAGACTGAAGGAAAAAAAATCACATGATTATATCTATAGATGCAGGAAAAACAATTGACAAAATACAGCACACTTTCTTTAAAAAAAAAAAAAACACTGCAAAAGATCAGAATAGGTGGCGGACTTGGCCCAGTGGTTAGGGCATCCGCCTACCACATGGGAGGTCCGTGGTTCAAACCCCGGGCCTCCTTGACCTGTGTGGAGCTGGCCCATGTGCAGTGCTGATGCGCGCAAGGAGTGCCGTTCCATGCAGGGGTGTCCCCCGCGTAGGGGAGCCCCACGCACAAGAAGCGTGCCCCTGTAAGGAGAGCCACTCTGTGTGAAGAAAAGTGCAGCCTGCCCAGGAATGATGCCGCACACACAGAGAGCTGACACAACAAGATGACGCAACAAAAAAAGAAACACAGATTCCCGTGCCGCTAACAACAACAGAAAGGGACAAAGAAGATGCAGCAAACAGACACAGAGAACAGACAAGCAGGGTGGGGGGCGGAGGGGAGAGAAATTAATAAATTAATCTTAAAAAAAAAAAGATCAGAATTGAAAGAAACTTTCTAACATGATAAAGACCATATAAAAAAACCCACAGCTAACATCATTTACAATTGTGAAATCCTAAAATCTTTCCCTCTAAAATCAGGAGCAAAACAAGGATGCTCACTATGACCCCTTCTACATAACATCGTCTTAGAACTATTTGCTTGGGCACTGAGGCAAGAATCAGACATAAAAGGCATCCAAATTGGAAAGGAAGAAGTCAAAATTAAACTATTTGCAAATAACATGATCCTATACATAGAAAACCCTGAAAAGTCTACAACAAAGCTTCTAGAACTTATAAATGAGTTCAGTATATTTGCAGGATACAAGGTCAATGTGCAAAAATCAGTAGCATTTCTGTACACCAATAATGAGCAATCTGAGGAAGAATTAAGGAATAAAATACAATTCACAATAGTAAATTAAAAAATCAAATATCTAAGAATAAATTTAACTAAAGATGTAAAAGACTTATACACAGAAAACTACACAACACTGTTCAAGGAAATAGAAATCAAAGAAGAACTAAATAAATGGAAGAATACTCCCTGTTCATGGATAGGAAGACAAATTTTATTAAGATGTCTATCCAACCAAAACTGATCCACACATTCAATGCAATCCCAATAAAAATCAACACAGCATTCTTTAATGAACTAGAGAAACTAACTATGAAATTTATTTGGAAAGGAAAGAGGCCCTGAATAGCCAAAGACATATTAAAAAGAAAAATGAAATTGGAGGAATCGCATTACCTGACTTCAAAACATACTACAAAGTCTCAGTAGTGAAAACGGCATGGTATTGGCACAAAGATAGCCACACTGACCAATGGAACTGAATTGAGACTTCTGATATAGATCCTCATATATATGAGGTATTGGTATTTGACATAGGCCACCAAACTCTCTCAACTGAGAGAGAATGGCCTCTTCAACAAATATTGCCTGAAGACCTGGATATTCATGTGTAAAAGAATGGAAGAGGATTACCAACTCACACCTTATACAAAAATCAACTCTAGATGGAACAAAGATCTAAATATAAGAGCCAAGATCATAAAGATCTTGGAAAGAAATGTAGGGAAGCATCTACAGGACACTGTAATAGGAAATGGCTTCATGAACTTCACACCAAAAGCAAGAGCAGCAGAAGAACAAATAGATAACTGGGAATTCCTGAAAAATTAAAGTCTTGTGCACCTGAAATGAGTTTCTCAAGAAAGTGAAAAGGGAACCTACACAATGGGAGAAAATATTTGGTAACCACATATCTGATAGGAGATATATCTTGTATATATAAAGAACTCATATATCTCGAAAATGAAAAGACAAACAGCCAATTTAAAAAATGGGAAAAAGATGTGAACAGACACTTCTCCAAAGAAGATATGCAAATAGCTAGAAAAAACACATGAAAAAAGGCGTAAAATCACTACCTATTAGGGAAATGCATATCAAAACAACAATGAGATACCATCTTACTCCCATAAGACTGGCAGCTATCAAAAAATCAGAAGACTACAATTGTTGGAGAGGATGTGGAGGAATGGGAACACTCATGCACTGCTGGTGGGAATACGGAAGGATCCAGCCATTCTGGAGGACAGTTTGGCAGTTTCTCAAAAAACTAGCTATAGATTTCCCATATGAGCTAGCAATTTCACTGCTGGGTATATATCCAGTAGAACTGAAAACAAGGACACAAACTGATATATGTACACCAATGTTCATAGCAGCACTACTCACTATTGCCAAAAGTTGGAATCAACACAAATGCCCATCAACAGATGGATGGATAAATAAAATGTGGTATATACATACAGTGAAATACTACTCAGCTATAAGAACAAATACAGTACAAACACATCTAATAACATGGATGAATCTTAAGAACCTTATGTTGAGTGAAGCACCCCAGGAATTGAAAGACAAATACTCCATGACCTCTCTGATAAGAAATAAGTAAACTAAGATGTCTCAGAAAGCGAGAAACTGGATGATAAACGTAAAGGATGTTGGGCGGTAGAAGGTGGTTGTGAGGTGATACCTACATGGATGACATCTATGATAAGCTGGAGGTAAGTATTTGTACAGGGAAGGGATACAATTGGAACATAGGGATCTCTTTGGGTGGGGCTTTGTGGGCTTGGGAGGGTTAGGGATGGGAGGATGGTTTAGATGGCCCGAGAAATTGGGGCAAAGGTGGGGGGAACATTTGAACACAGGAGATTGTCAGGTATGTGGTTGAAATTATGTAGGGAAAACTCTAGAAAATATAATATGGAAGGTTATCCACTTAAGATGCTTAAGAAGGGGCATCTGACACAGGGCAAGCTTCTAGGGAGTGTGTGAGTGCTCATTTTGTCACAGTGTGTTATATCATTGTGTGGAGACCCATACAATGAGAGTGAAGGTATACCCACATCCTGGGGAGGACTAAAGTTCTCAAACAGAGGGAACTGTATCTCTTGAGAGAACTGGTGGCTCCCAATGGGTTAGGGCTGTGGAGTACGCCAAGCCCTCAACATTGTTGCAACTATCTCTGAAAATGATCCTTCAAGTAATGAAGATTGATTGTCATGGTGGGGCAATGGAAGTGTTCCTCAAGACCATGCAATGATGGATATAGGACATGTTAAATTACACCAAAAATGTATAAAAGTCTATTAGCTAAAATGTAAATCATAATGTAAAACATAAGATTAGTAAAAATTTAGAAAATTGTATAGTCTAAAATATAAACCATAATATAAACCCAAATGGAACCAAGTTTGAAAGCTATTGTTTCAATATATGTACATCAGCTACAGCAAATATAATATGAACATGTAAAGAGAAAATCGCTGGGGAAGGGACAAAGGGTTTGATGTTGGATATGTGGGAGTACCATATATTGTATATATGTGAAATACTGTAATCTATAACTCATGTGAAGACAAACTTAATAATTCGGAAAAAAAAAAGGATGTAGACACTGAGGAAGAAATGGAAGAAATTTCCTTGCCACTGTATTCATACATTGTAACACCTATAGCAGTGATGAAAGGCAAAATGTCAAAAAAAAGCTTTTTCATTTTTTTCATTTTTTGATACCCCAATTTATTTTTCCTTTATTTAATTTTTCTAAATTACTATGTATTCTATATCTAACCTTTAAACCCATCACTACATTCCATTTTATTATTAATGGAACTTGGCAATATATTAGGCTTTCTTTTTAAAGAAGTTTGGGACTACAGCGAGCTTCAACTATGGCCAGAAAGGAACAATGGTGTGGGGTGCTATTGATAGGGAGTACATGGTTGGGAGGGAGTTCTCCAGGGTATGTATACAGGGTACATAAAAATGTTTGGATATTTTCATAGTGGTTTCAGTTAAAAACCACAACTGAGAGAGTGCTGAGTTCCTAGCCAGGGGAGCTCCATCACATTCCCCAATGGAACAGCAACAATCCCTCAAGTACAATGGCAAAGACCAATAAAGATGGGTGGTCCAATAATGAGCCCTTGATACTGACGGCAATGATTATGAGCCTGTATGCCTGAAATATGAACTAGGCCTAGAGCTGCAGGGTGGCTAGGAGTTACCTCCTGAGAGCCTCCATGTTGCTCAAATGTGGCCGCTCTCTAAGCCAAACTCAGCATGTAAATATATTACCTTCCCCCCAAGCACGGGACACGACTCCTGGGGATGAGCCTCCTTGGCACTGAAGGATTACTACCAAGCACCAGCTGATGATGTAACTAGAAAATGACCTTGAATAAAAGGGTCAAATCAGACCGGCAGAATATCTCAGCCTACATGTAATATCAGGTGTTATAAACTGCTTTTCAACTTTGCATAAAAGGGGCAAATGGAAAGAACAAATGAGTTTTATGGCTATGAGTCTCCAAAGAAGAGTCGAGAGGTCATCAGAGGGGTGATGCTTACACACACCTCAGCAGGGTACCAGAGATAGCCAAAGTAGATAGAAACTCAGGTACTGGTTCTCCTGAGGGTTACAGAGACCCACAGGTCCTATGGCCATGGCAGATGGCTCTGGAGTTCAGTGCCATGTCAGTTGGCCCTACTTTGGAGCTTGTGTTCCTGAGTGCGATGGAGTTGGAATCAGACATGACCTTTCTACACATGCCTCTTCTGTTACTTTTACCAGACCTGTGGTGGCGTTTGGGTTGGTGTATACTCAGGAGACCTGTATCTCTGGACTGTACATGTGACAGCCAGGCCCTGAGCCTCAGCAGACTTGCAACTCCTACGCTCTCATTTATTGGACTTTCGCTGGCCAGCTAACAGGGAAGTGAAGAAGGTCAAACACCACACCAGGGAGCCAAGGGTACCTACAACTGCAAGCAGGAGAATTGCATCCATCATCCATGTGGAATCTAAGCCCCCTCCTGACATAGAGGGGGACTGGACATATCCATTCCAGGGTCCACAGGATGGAGGAATAGAGTATGGATTAGAGTGGACTTACTGGTAATTCTGCTGGGGAACTATTGTGATTAGTAAGGGAAGAAATTGTAGCATCGATATGGAGAAAGTGACCACTGTAGCTGCTGACGGTAGGGAGAGGGAAGAAGAGATAGGATGTGGGGACATTTTCAGGATTTGGAGTGTTCCTTTGTGGTCCTGCAGGAATGGATGCTGGACATTGTGTGTCCTGCCATGGCCCACTAGGTGGACTGGGGCAGAGTGTAGACTGCAATGTAGAACACTGTCCTTGTGATGCAGCAGTGCTCCAAAATGTATACACCATTTGCAATGAATGTGCCACGATGATGGAAGAGGTTGCTGACGTGGGAGGAGTGGGGTGGGGGAGTGGGGAGCATATGGGGACCTCATATTTTTTTAATGTAACATTTAAAAGAAAATAAAGAAAAAAAAGTAAATGCAAAAAAAAAAAGTAATAAGATGAGCAGACAACAACCAGACACAACAAGTGGATACAAGTGGGCACAATAAGCAGACATCAAGCAGCGACAATGAGCAGACAAAGGAGATAGCCATCTGGGGGTTGGTAGATAAAGTATTTTTTAACTTTTTTTTAAAAAAACACAAAATTATAAGTGTTTCAAATGATGTGGAGAAACAAATAAGGACACTCATTCATTGGTGTGGGATTGTAAAATGGTATAGCTTCTGTGGAAGACAATTTGGCAGTTCCTCAAGAAGGTAAGTATATAATTATCATGTGGCCTGGAAATTCAGCTACTATGTATATATCCAGAAGAACTGCAAGTTGGCATTCAAACAGATATTTCCATATCGATGTTCAAAGCAGTATTATTAACAATTTCCCAAAGATGGAAGCAACCCAAGTGTCTGTCGACCAATAAATTGATAAATAAAAAGTGGTATACCAATGGAATGTAATTCAGTCATAAAAAGGAATGAAGTCCTGATTTCTACAACAATATAGATCAGGGGTTCATTACTTTTTTTGTTCCACAGACCCCTTTGCCAGTCAGGTGGAAACCATGGACCCTTTACTAAATCCACACTATACTATGCATTATTGTATCTACATTCTAGTTACATCATCAGCTGGTACTTGGTAGTAATCCCTCGGTGCCAGGAAGGCTCATCCCCAGGGGTCATGTCCCACGCTGGGCAGAAGGCAACACATTTACATGCTGAGTTTGGCTTCGAGACTGGCCACATTTAAGCAACACAGAGGCTCTCAGGAGGTAACTCTTAGGCACCCTGCAGCTCTAGACCTTGTTCTTATTTCAGGTGCACAGGCTCACAAGCATAGTCATTAGTATCAAGGGCTCACTGTTGGACCTTCCTTCTTTTTTGGTCTTTGCCGTTGCACTTGCACCGGAACTGTAGTTGGTGCTGGGGTTTAATGTATACCCAGGGGACCTGAATCTCTGGACTGACCATGTGATAGCCAGGCCCTAATGCTCAACAGACTTGCAATTCCTGCACTCTGGTTTATTGGACTTACACCACTCAGCTAACATGGAGGTGAAGAAGATCAACCACCACACCAGGGAGCCAAGTGTGCCTACAACTGAAAGCAGGAGAATTGCATCCAGCATCCATGTGGAATTCAAGCCCCCTCTTAATATAGATGTGGAGTCAACACAATCATTCTAAGGTCCACAGGATGGAAGAATAGAATATGGATTAGAGTAGACTTACTGATATTCTATTCATGAACTATTGTGATTAGTAATCGAAGAAAATGTGACATTGTTGTGGAGAAAGTGGCCATGGTGGTTGCTGGGGGTAGGGAGTGGGAGGAAGAGATATGATGTGGGGGCGTTTTCGGGACTTGGAGTTGTCCTGGGTGGTGCTGCAGGGACAGTTACTGGACATTGCTTGTCCTCCCATGGCCCACTGGGTGGACTGTGGGAGAGTGTGGGCTATGATGTGGACCATTGACCATGAGGTGCAGTGGTGCTCAAAGATGTATTCACCAAATGCAATGAATGCCTCATGATGATTGAGGAGGTTGTTGTTATGGGGGGAGGAGTGGGGTGAGGGGGGTTGGGGGTATATGGAGACCTCATATTTTTTAATGTAAAATTAAAAAAATAAAGACAAAATAATAATAAATAAATAAATACATCACACCTACACCAATACGTCCCCCCAAGAACAGTGTTTTTTTTTGAATTTCAATTCAAGTTCATGGATCCCTTGTTAAGAACCCCTGATATAGATGAACCTTGAGTACATTATCCTGAGTGAAATAATTCAATACAAAAGGACAAATACTGTATGATTTCACTGATATGAACTAACTATAATAAGCAAATTCATAGAGTTAGAATCTATAATAGAGGTTATTGGGATAGATTGGGAGTACAGGGTGGAGAGACTGATGCTTAATTTGTATTTAGTTGATCATTAAGTTTTGGAAGTAGATGGTGTTTATGGTAGCCCATTATTTTAAGCGTAATCAACAGCTCTGAATGATATAGGTGAATGTGACTAAAAGGGGATATTTCAGCTCATATATGATACTAGAATAAAAATTAAAAGTTAAAACACAGTACTATATAACACAGTGAACCATATTGTAGACAGTGGACTGTAGTAAATAGTATGAATACAAGAATATTCTCTCATGAATTATAAAAACATATGACACTAATATAAGGTGCTCATAATATGGTGGTATATTAGGAAAAATACACCTAATATAATCCATGGATTATAATTAATAGTCTATTTTAACATTCTTGCACTTTCTCAACTTTACAACTCTTCTCTGAATACTTTACCAATTTTTTCCTGGAAAATTTATTAATTGCACAAAATAATCTTACTTACAATAAGTTCTAAAACACCATCCCCTTCATCAGCATTTTCTATCATAGTCGCTCCAAATCCAAGCTCTTGGATGAACTCTGCTATCATTGGGGGTTGTATAACAGCAGGATTATATCTTACTTCTGCTTTGCCAGCCATCAGGGCCACAAGTACAGAGTATATTCCTAGATGCATTGATAAGAAAAACAATACAGATAACATTCACTATATTAAAAATTCTGTATATGTGCATGATTATTTTGGAAGTTTACAATTTCTATAATAAAAAATACATTTAAAATAATAAAAATAGCAAGGGTTGAGGGAAAAATACACCAAGTGTAAGATATGGACTATAGTTAGTGGTCATTTTGACGATATTCTTTCATAATTTGTAACAAATGTCTCACAACAATGCAAGATGGTGGTGGTGGTTTGATGTATGGGACCCCTGCATGATGTTATGTGTGTTTATTTTGTAAATTCACAATTTTTACTATGAACTTATTGTTTATGTATGTTCATGTATGAATGATATACACTTCAATAAAAAATTTTTTAATAGTCAGCAGAGTTGCAATACCTACTCTCCAATTCATTGTACTAACCCAGGACAGCTAATGAAAGGATGATGATGGGCAACACCCATTCCAAAAGGCAGAGAGTATCTACAACTGCAAGCAAAACAGTTCCATCAATCTGGCCCATGGAATCTAAATCCCCTCTGAATCATAAGCAGAGTGGGGATCGCCAGTCCCAAATCCTCAAGATTGAGGAATGAACAAACATAAGGGGGGAATGCAACTATGGAATAAAGTAGACTTATTATTATTCTAGCAATTGAAGTACACTGATATAAAGGCAGTGGCCACCAGAGTTTCTGAGGAGAGGGAGAGGAAAGAATAGGTGTAGCAAGGGGTATATTTGACTCATAAGAATTGCCCTGCATGACATTGTAATGACAGATACAGGCCATTATACATTTTGTCAAAACCTATAAAATTGTGTAGTGCATAGTATAAACAATAATGTAAACTACAGACCATGGTTAGTAGCAATGCTTCAGTTATGTGCTTATCAACTGTAACAAATGTAGCACACTAATGAAAGATGTTGTTAATGGGGGAAAGTGAGAGAGGGGGAGGGGTGGGGTGTATGGGAATCGCCTTATATTTTCAGTGTAACATCTTTCAAAATAAAATTTAAAAAAAGAAATGAAACAACATACTGGACTCACAGCTCACCATTTGAAATATGTTTTAACATTGTATCAATATAAGTGCATAGAAGTGAATGACATGTATTTTACTCATTTTGGAAACTACACAACATAGTGGATTTGCGGCTCACTAGATCATATTTGTGTTTTAAAATTTTAAGTCAATACGTGTGCCATGGCACTGAATGAACCATGTATTTTGCTCAATTTAAGAAACAAAACTACAGGAATCACAGCTAACCAGATGAAACTTCTGTATTTACATTGTTTGTAAGTCAACATAAGTGCACAGAAGTCAATGAATCATATATTTTAAGTAGTTTGTAAAACTAAACTTCATACCAGATTCACTATTCAATAGAGGAAACTTGCATTTCACCTTGTATCTAAATCAATACAATGTGGGAGGGGAAAGGGGTGGGATATATAGGAATCCCCTATGTTTCTGATGTAACATTTATGTAACCAAAAGCTTCTTTAAAAATAAAAATAAATAAAAATAATGTCATCATTAATTTTTAGCATTTTTCATTTGAATATGAAATAAAGCCACCCTGGAGAAATTTATTACTTAACATTTAAACAACTCTTGAATACAAACCAAATGAAACTATTTGAACAGGGGGCGTTTTTTTTTAATGTTTTACCATGGAAATTTTCAAATACATCTATGAGAAAGTGTAATAAACTTGACGTATGTATCACCCAGCTTCAACAGCTATCAATAATATATAACTAATCTTGTATCATCTACATTCCTACCCACTCCATGACCTGTCCTCTACCTGGAATATTTTTAAGTAAATTCCAAATATCATATAATTTCATGTGTAAATATTTCAATATGTCTGTCTAAAAGATAAGGACTATTCTCTTTAAAAATAACCATAATAGCACACCTAAAATAATTCCTTAATATGATCAAATGACCCTGCAGTATTCACATTTCCATGTTTATGATATAACTATGTATTAGTTTATTTAATGCAGTTTGTTTAAATTGAGATCTAAGTAAGACCCAATTGTTTGTGGGAATATTTAGAAGGTAGTGATAAAGAGTTCTGGAGAAAGGAATTCAATTACTTAGGATATCAGTTATTGCAGGTATTGTAAAGCAACCAAGAATGTACTAACATGCACATTATAATATTAGCAAATAATAATCACTTCTTATAATCCTCAAGTTCTGTCTGGCATGTACTAATCTAAGAAATACTTATTCCTAGAATAAAAGTGCTATAACTCTTTTTAGCAGAACAAGGGAATTGATTTTATGGCAGTCATGCTATTCTCTGTAGCAAACCTTTTGTTAACAACTGCCCCACTTCTCTAGGCCTGCTATTAGTGTCATTGCCAGGAAGAAATTAATTATACACAGCAGAAGGAGCTCTTTCTAAGAATCTGTGGCACTTGATGGCCACCTCACAGGGAATGGGGATCAGTAGTACATAAGTCAGCTTTAGGGTTTGATAGAAAAAAATGACTAAAAATTGATTGAATAATATTTTTACATAAAAAATAAAGTACCTAATATAGCCTAAGCTTTCTACATAAAGTGCTCATATTCTGAGCTTTGTAGGCACCAAATAATTCAGATGATCGGCCTATGGGAAAGTGATAGTAATAAGAGAAGGATATAGACAAAGTAGGAAAAAATCTTTTGGCTTCTGATTAATGTAATCTACACACAAATAGAAATAGAAGGGAAAATCTGATTTTCAAATTTCAAATATATGTTTAATACTTAATTTATATAAGTATAGTTTTTAAATTCTTCAAACTGTAATTCTATATAGAAATACATTTCTATATTTCTATTCATTTTTACAAATACAATGCAAAGAAAATTTCAGGATAACCAGTGCTACTTAGTTTCTTTAAAAAAGTGAATGTAGTGATGTTGGCTAAGCTAATGGTATTTCTAATTGGGGTGGTAGAGGGGATGGTAGGGAGTAATTGGAAGAATCAGCTAAACAGATTTTAAAGAAGATTTGTAATTGGCATAGGCATTGCTTGTCTCAAGAAAAAGGTTATTTCTGAATTGCTTAAAAATAGTTCTCAAACAGAACTCTTGAAAGTTTTTTCTTACTTTTATTTGCTGGGTAACCTCCCTACTTTTCTTTTTTATTTAATCAGACAAAGGGCAATATAAGCATTATCCTTGACTGCATTCCAATTAGAAATAAGGGAGGCCGAAATTAAGTTTGAAGAAATGACCAAAACTGGACAAGGTTGTACAGAAGATGGCTCTGTTTGCCATAAATTTGGTATAAGATTCTGCTCTTCATATATAAGCTGATGCTACTGGCCATAGGCCTGCATTATCATTACACGCACTTTGAATTATTTCCCCAATGGTGGGGATAACCTTATACTAAATCTTACTTATTCAACCCTTGTGACTATCAGCATGAATTGCTAAAACTGCCTAAGTACTAAACCTATGGCTTTGATTTCATTAGATATAATCATATATTATTATGGTTAACAAATCTACTATGCTTTATTGTGAAGTCTATAAATGAGTGAAAATTTATAATAAAAAACATTTGAGTGTGACTAAATAAAACATTGTATTGTAGATTTTCTAAGACTTTATAAAATAAAATTAAAACTTGTCTACAATATTAAGTAACTTTTGAACATTTTTACTGCAAGCAAATATCAGAGATCAAACTGTTGGAAGTTCACAATGTAATTCTAAACAAACTTGTTTTGCCCTGATGCTTGGTCTCCATATGGTAATACTGAAACTTTATGGATTTTAATTGCTAGTTTTAAGCATAGCTTTATCAGAAAATGTATGTTTCTTAAAAATCTATTGCAATCACGGCTCATATATGCTTCCTTCTGCTCTGCTCCTATAAATTTAAATGTTATTAAACTGTGACCATGAGGTAAAAGAAATAGGAAACTGATGTAAGGGAACAAAATACTAAGAAAAACTGGATACCAGGAAATCAGGGTTGTCCTACACGTCACTGAAAGTGTGTATGGGGCAAGAATCATAAATGAAGTTACAAAATATTTAAAAAAAAAAAGAGAGAAAGGACAAAGAATACCCAAACCAGTACATAAATAGCAGGCTTTAAGAGTTTCTCACCTTCTTCTCGTCTTAAATTTCGTTCAATGTTTGCTACACAGGAAGCACAAGTCATGCCAGTGACCTGTATGTAACACTTAGATGAAGTTTTTGCCTTCTCCTTGTCATAAATTGGTGTTATCATTTTAGTACAAAATTCATTAGTTGAGGCCAAAAGTGGCATTTCCGATGAAGGCTGAGCTATTAATACCAATGGCTTACTCATGTCTGTTGGAAAGGAAAAGAAGATTCTTTTCATTTGCAGTATTGATCGTTCTCCACCTGTATCCTTGTTATTCATCACAATCGTCATGTCTAAGAACTATCAATCCATTTATTTAAAGCCAATAAGGACCTACGAGCCCTCAGCAATATGTTATCTGTACATATTCCAGGCAATAACTTTCAATTTCAATACAGCCCATCCTAGTTCCCAGGAAAATCTGAGCTAAAATGAATAAGCTAATCTGTAGTTATATCAAGGTCTTTCAGCCATTATCTAGCTATCCCCAAGAAGACTAGTTTGTTAATGGAAAGTTTTCATTTTTATCATCATGTTAACAATTTGTACACTGACATTAAAGCAATTCATGATACAGTAAGTGTTAAGAAAAGCAATTCACAAAAAAGCATTGCAGTATGATGTTATTTTAAATTTTTCTGAGTTTATGAATACTTGAAAATAAGTATAAGAAAGTCTAGAAGGCTACACAGACAACTATTAACAGTGGCTACTTCTGGGGAGTCAGTTTAGGCAGGAATAGAATGATAGATGAACAAATTTTCTTCTATAGACACTTACAAATGGTTTCAATTTTTACTAATATTCAGTACTTTCAAATTTTAAAAATGTTTTTTGTGGAAAATGGAAGAAGAGGCAAGGAGTAAGTCAGTAGTAATCTTCATTTTACAGAAAGGAATAACCCAAGAATCTCTACTCAGCATGTTTATGAACTGTAGAACAGTAGGAAACTCTTATTATTCCAGAATCTCCCCTGCAGTCTCACAAAATCTGCTATACTCATTTAGTTTTTCCATTGCAGTATTAATAATCTTCCAAGAAGGGAGAAATTGTGCTTTATAGCATATCCATGCATCTACAAGACAGCCAAAGATTTTCTGCTTTCTTGCAGAAATAAGGAGAAATAAGAGATCATGTGGAAACTTCCACTAACCCACATAACTTGTTCTTTCTTCCCTTTGGACAAAAAAACTGGGTCATATCTATTCGGCTAAATCCCAAATGAACCCTGCATAGCAGAGTTGGTTTACAGGACCCTGAAGAACATCTTAGTTCAACAAAACTCTGATGGTTTCCCTAAAGAATAATGAACTCGGCTACTCAATCAGTAAATTACAAGGATGCCTCAAATTTTTATATACACACACACACACAAATCACCTCCTGGGGATCTTGTTGAAATGCAGATTCTGATTTAGTATATCTGGGGGGAGGGGGGGCTGAGATTATGCATTTCCAACAAGGTCCAAGGTGATGTCAATGCTGCCAGCCTGGGAATAGCAAACAGCATTCTGAATAGCAAAGGACTAGATTCTCCCAGTTCCTGAGTCAGTCTCTAGTCTTAAATGAATCACTTCAGAAAGGTATCTTTAAATCTTTCAGGACAAGAGAGGACTATTAAAACACAAAGGGTCAAATTTACCAAATAGTACCACTGTTATCTTACAGAACTCAAAAAGGAGACTCACTTGACAAAAAGAAATAGCTTTGGCTTTGAATAAACCCATTTGTTTTTTGAGGTACCAGGGCTGGAGATTGAACCCAGGATCTTGAATGTGGGAAGCAGGGCTCAATCACTGAGCCATATCAGCTCCTCTGAGTTGGTTATTTCATTTGTTTGCTTGTTGTGTGTTTGCTTTTTATGTTTTACGGAGGAACCAGAGACCAAACTCCGGACCTCCCACGTGGGAAGCAGCAGCTCAATCGCTTAAGCCACATATGCTCCCCATTATTTTAATCTATCCTGAAGCTTCCTTTATTCTCCCATTATTACTATCAGGCTTGATTATGAACTTGGACAGTGAATGAAAAGTTTATATGGCCAAACACTTTAGGTCTTTTTCCAGAGCAATTTAATTATTTCAGTCACCAGAGGTAATGCAGAATACTACTTGAAGTCTTCATACTTTGGAAGTACAGTATTAAATTGTCATGCTATTTCAATGGTATGATCTCTAAACAAAGATTCACAAAACAGTGATCTTTACCTCACTGAGACTGGCAAGCAGGAAAGCAAATGCTTCCATCTTCCAAAGAAGCAATAAAGATGTTAAAAGATCACAATGAATCAAATGGCCGGTTTTATTTAACTAGATTTTCAATGGGCAGTAACATCATTATTTATACTTAAATGTATTCAAAAGGAAGGGTGACATCGCTGCACTTGAAGCAATAATAAAAAGGGATTTTAAAAATTTAAACCAAGGGTTTCCAATGTGATCCTCAAAACTGGCAGATTCACCTTACGCATTGCTGATGGGAACGTAATATGGTGCAGCCACTGTGAAAAACACTTTGGCAGTTCCTCAAAAAGCTAAACATTAATTAATTAATTTTAAAAGTTAAATGCAGAGTTAGCATATGACCAGCTAAATCCACTCCTAGGTATATACCCAAAAGAACTGAAAACAGGGATTCAAACAGGTTTTGTTCACCAGTGTTCACAAGATTATTCAGGATTGCTGAAATATGGAAACAACCCAAGTGTACAGAAAAAGAAGAATAGATAAACAAAATGTGGTATATACATATAATGGAATATTATTCAGCAAAGAAAAGGAATGATGTTCTGGTACATGCTACAACATGGATGAACCTTGAAAACATTATGCTAACTGAAATAAACCAGACGCAAATACAAAAGGATAAATATTACATTTATATGAAATACCTAGAAGAGCCAAATTCATAGAGACAAAACATAGATTAGAGGTTACCAAGGGCCAGGGGGGGGCAGGAATGGGAAATTATTGCTTAGTGCATGCAGGTTCTATTTGGGGGGATGAAAGAGCTTTAGTAATGGATGATGGTCTTGGTCATGAATAATTACATTATAAATTAATTAATGCTATTAAATAGGACACTTAAGGTGAAAATAGCAAATTTTGTATTACATATGTTATCACAATCAAATTTAACAAAATATATGGCAGGTTCATGTCTGATATACTGTGAAGAACAAATACATAATCACAAATGTAATGTCTGCAACTTACAAATGGTTCAGAAAAAATTATGTATGTGAATGTGAAAAGAAAAAGAGGGAAAGAATCAGAAAACAACATAAAATATTAACTAGGAAATTATTGAAATTGGGAAAAAGGATTTATAGTATTCTTGCAACTTTTCTATAAGTTTGAAATTAGTTAAAAAGAAAAGGAATTTAGTGTTTTGTTGGGTAGTGAAAACTTAAATTCATGTCTTTTTACCTTAAGATGATGATATTGATGATCCTGATAAAAAGCATCTCCCATTTTTTCTCATTACCTCCTTTAACATTTAAACTGCCCACCCAAGACTAGTATGAGATGAAGGTGAAATGTGCTATCTTCTGTCTGAGAATGAGACACAGTGGTGGATTATGAGGCCTATAATAGCACTGACACTCACAGAATGGGTAGATAAAACACTGGTGGTATTTTAAACTCTAATTACTCTCTAGTCCATAAAAAAGTCATTTGAAAGCAAGCTCTTATCCCAATAATATGGAACACTGTGGTGACAGCTCTATCAATTCTATGGTGACATTCAGATTTTTTTACCCATTTGTCATGGCATTAAATTAATTTAAACGTCCAAGAAGTACAGCATACCCAAATCATAATAAATGCAAATACACCAAGGTACATACTACTTAAAATGTCAAAAGTCAAAGATAAAAAAAAAATTCTGAAAGCAGCAAGGGAGAAGCAAACCATCACATACAAGGGAATGCCCAGTGGGGCTCACTGTCAGAAGTCATGAAGCCAAGAAGACAATGATATGATAAAATTAGAATACTCAAAGAGAAAAACTATCAACTGAGAATTCTTTATCCAGCAAAAATGTCTTTCAAATATGAAGGTGAGTTTAAAATATTCACAAATAGAAGGTAAGAGATTTCATGAAGGAATCTACTTGTGCAGGAAATATTAAATGAAGCATTACAGACTGAAAGAATATGATAGGATACAGAGGTTTGGAGGAGAGTATAGAAGCAAGAACAGCAGAAAGGATACCAAAAGAGTAAAAAGACAAACGAAAATAAGAAATGACATATGAAAATGAAAGAATAAAATAGTATAGGTAAACAATGCATTTACAGTAGTATCATTGAATGTGAAAGGATTAAACTCCCCAATAAAAAATTACAGGCTGACAGAATAGATAAAAAAACTTGAGTCATCCATATGCTGCCTATAAGAGACTTGCCTTAGACCCAGGGATACAAATCAGCTGAAAGTGAAAGGCTGGAAAAAGGTAATCCATGCAAACAGTAAACAAAAATGAGCAGGGGTAGCTATACTTATATTGGACAAAACAAACTTTAAATGCAAAACAGTTATAAGCCACATAGAAGGCCATTATAAACTAATAAAAGGGACAATCCACCAGGAAGAAAAAACTGTCATACATATCTATGCACCTAACCAGGGTGCCCCAAAATACATAAAGCAAATTCTGGCAAAATTGAAGGGAGAAAAAAACATCTCTATAATAATTTTCAGAGACGTCAATGCACCACTCACATCATTAGAAAGATCAACTAGAGAGAAGATCAACAAGGAAACAGAAAACTTGAACAAAATGATAAAACAAGGTAGACCTAACAGACATATACAGAAAGTTGTACCCAAACTTGGAGTGGGTTATGCATTCTTCTCAAGTGCTCATGAATCTTTTACCAAGAGAGATCACATGTAAGACACAATGTCGGTTTTAAAAAATAAAAAAGACTGAAATTATACAAAGAAACTTCTGAAATCATAATGTAATAAAACTGAAAATAAAAAATAGATGGGAAAGAAACTCGCAAATGTGTGAAGGCTGAAAAACACATTCCTAAACAATCAGTGAGTCAAAGAAGAAATTGTAAATGAAATTTGTAAATATATTGAGATGAATGAAAACGTGAACACAACTTATCAAAACTTAAGGGGCAAGCAAAGGCAGTCTTGAGTGGGAAATTTATACCCCTAAATACCTGTATTAAAAATAAAGAAAGAGCTAAAATCAAAGATCTAACTGAACAACTGGAGAAACTAGGAAAAGCACAGCAAACCATTTCCAAAACAAGCAGAAGGAAAGAAATAATAAAGATTAGAGCAGAAATAAATGAAATTAAGGAAAAAACAAAACAAAACAGAAAAACAACAAAATCAAAAGCTGATTCCTTGAGAAGATCAATAAAATTGACAAACCCTGAGCTAGACTAACAAAAGAAAATAAAAAAGAGAAAAGATCAAAAGTGAAAGGGGTAAAGTCACAACTGACCACACATAAAAAAAAAAGAATCATAAGAGGATATTATGAGAAACTGTATGTCAACAAACTAGACAACCTAGATGAAATGGAAAAAATTCCTAGAAATGCACAAACAACCTACACTGATGCTATAATACAAGAACTAAACAAACCAATCACATTTAAAGCAATTGAATCTGTCATTAAAAATCTCCCAACAGGATCTGAATCTCTGGACTGATAATATGACACCCAGGCCCAGAGCCTCAACAGACTTCAGCTCCTACACTTTGATTTATTGGACTTACCCCACTCAGCTAACATGCAGTTGAAGAAGGTCAACCACCACACCATGGAGCCTAGAGTGTCTACAACTGAAAGCAGGAGGAGTGCATCCAGTATCCATATGGAATCTAAGCCCCCACTTGACATAGATGTGCAATGGACACAACTAATCCAATGTCCACAGAGAAAATGTGGAATGGGTGTGGGAAGGGTAGCCATGGTGGCTGCTGGGTTTGGGGAATGGGAGGAAGAGATGAGATGTGGAGCCGGTTTCGGGATGTCGAGTTGTCCTGGGTGGTGTTTCACGGACAATTACGGGACACTGTAGATCCCCCCAGGGCCCACTGGATGGAACGTGGGAGAGTGTGGGCTATGATGTGGATCATTGACTATGGGGTCCAGTGATGCTCAGAGATGTACTTACCAGGTGCAATGGATGTGTCACGATGATGGGAGAGAGTGTTGCTGTGGGGGGAGTGGGGGGGTGGGGGCAGTGGGGTTGATTGGGATCTCATATTTTTTGAATGTAATTTTTAAAAATAAATAATTTTTAAAAAATAAAATAAAATAAAATAAAGTTAAAAAAAAAAAATCTCCCAACAAAGAAAAGTCCAGGACAGATGGCTTCACAACTGAAATCCACCAAGCATTTCAAGAAGCATTAACACCAATCCTGTTTAAACTCTCCCAAAAGTTGAAGAGGAGGAAAAATCACCCAACACATTTTATGAAGCCATCATCACCCTAATAACAAAGCCAGATAAAGATGCTACAAAAAAAGAAAATTACAGACCAATTTCTCTAATGAACATAGATGCAAAACTTCTCAACAAAATACTTTGCAACTAGAATCCAGCAGTATATCAAATGATTTATATACCACAACCAAATGGGATTTATTCCTGGTATGCAAAGGTAGTTCAATGTAAGAAAATCAATTAACTTAATATACATTAACAAATTGAAGGAAAAAAAACACATGATCATCTTGATTGATGCTGAAAAGGCATTCAACAAAATCCAGCATCATTTCTTGAGAAAAACACTTGAAAAGATAGGAATAGAAGGAAGATTCCTCAATACGATAAAAGGCATATAAGAAAAAGCCAGTCAATATCACACTCAATGGGGAAAGGTTTAAAGCTTTCCCTCTAAGATGGAGAAGAAGATAAGGGTGCCCACTGTCACCATTGTTATTCAACATGAATAAGTTATAGCTAGAGCAATTAGACAAGAAAAAATATATATAAAAGGCATCCAGATAGGAAAAGAGGAAATAAAATTCTCACTATTTACAGATGGCATGATTCTGTATTTAGAAAATTCTGAAATGTCTACAACAAAGCTACTTGAGCTAATAAACAAGTTCAGCAAAGTGGCAGGACACAAGATCAACATGCAAAAATCAGTAATGTTTCAGTACATTATGTTTGAACAATAAGAGGAAATGGGGAAAATTCCATTTATGATAGCAACAGAAAGACTCAAATACCTAGGAATCAATTTAGCCAAAGAAGTACAGGATCTATATGCAGAAAACTACAAAATAATGCTAAAAGAAATCAATATAGATGTAAATAAATGGAAAGACATTCTGGGTTCATGGACTGGAAGACAAAATATCATGAAATCGTACCCAAACAGATTTATAGACTTAATGTAGTACCAATCAAAATTTCCAAAAGCCTACTTTACAGAAAGATAAAAGTCAATTAACAAATTCATTTGGAAGGGAAACTGCAATCAAATAGCCAAAAGAATTCCAAATAAGAGCGACATGGGAAGAATTTCACTGCCTGACCTTGAAACATTTTACAAACTACAGTGGTCATAACAGCATGGTATTGGCATAAAGATAGACACATCAATCAGTGGAAGAGAACTGAGAGTCCAGAAATAGCCCTTACCTTTACAACCAAGGGGTTTTCGACAAACCTACCAAAGTCACGTTGACAGAACAAAAGAGTCTCTTCAACAAATGGTGCTGAAAGAACTGGATATCCATAACCAAAAGAATGAAAAAGGACCCCTATCTGACACCCTTTACAAGAATCAACCCAAAATGGATCAAAGACCTAAACATAAAAGCCAGGACCATGAAACTACTAAAAGAAAATGTAGGGAAACATCTTAAAGACCTTGTGGTACGTGGTCTTTACTCCTTTACTCCCAAAGGCTGAGCAATAAAAACAAAAAAAAGAATTGATAAACGGAACCTCCTCAAAATTAAACACTTGTACCTCACAGGACTTTGTCAAAAGGGTGAAAAGGCAGCCAACTCAATGGGAGAAAATATTTGGAAATCACTTATCTGATAAGGGTTTAATATATATGATACTTATAGAGATACTACAACTCAACAATAAAAAGACAAAGACCCAATTAAAAACTGGGCAAAAGACTTGAATAGACAGTTGTCCAAAGAAGAAACACAAATGGCAAAAAAAAAAAACATGAAAAATATTCAGCATCACTAGTGATTCAGGAAATGTAACTCAAAGCTACAAAGAGACATCATTTCACAACTATTAGAACGGCCATTATTAAAAAGACAGAGATCTACAAGTGTTGAAGAGGATGTGGAGAGATAGGAATGCTTACTGATGGTGGGAATGTAGAAAATTACAGCCACTGAGGAGGACTGTTTGGCAGTCCTATATTTAACTCCTTTAGGAAGTTAAATATAGAATTGTCATGTGACCTGACAATACCACTACTGGGTATATACCCAAAAACTGAGAGCAGTGACAGGAACAGACATCTGCACACCAAAGTTCTAGTGGCGTTATTCACGATTGCCAAAAGTTGGAAACAACCCAGGTGTCCATCTACTGATGAATGGGTAAACAAACTGTGGTATATACACATAATGGAATATGCAGCTTTAAGAAGAAATGAAGTCAAAAGCATTTGACAACATGGATGACCCTGGAGGACTTTATGTTGAGTGACGCAAGCCAGACACAAAAGGACAGATATGTATGATTACACTACCAACAACTAAATATATTGTGTAATCTCATGGAGTTAGTAATTTGAACATGGGTCACCAGAAAATAGAATGAGGTTAGAGAATGGAAAGCTGAGGGTTAACTTGTATGGAACTGGTAAAAAGGATTTGTGTTAATCTTTGGAAATGAATAGAAAAGCTGAAAGTCCAACATAGTGTTTATAACTAGCAGTACAATTACGTGGGTATGAATGGGGTTTAAAGGGAAAGTCTAAAGTCATGTAAATTACTAAAAGGAAAACTAAAAAGTATAACATGTTAAATGTAGCATGTAAATGTAGCATAGTAAAACCACATGTGAAGTATGAATACGGGTAAAATTGCAAATATAAGACCATTTTTCTTTGAAATTGAACAAATGTATGTTAATACTACAAGATGTTAATATCAGACAAAAAATACGCTAAGTGAAAGAAATCAGATACAAAATAGTACATATTGTATGATTCCATCCCATTTATATATAATGGAAATATAAATCAATTTATAAAGAAGAAATTAGATTACTGGTTATATACAGCTGAAGAAGGATTGGTAAGGGGTATGAAGTTTTTCTATTTGGAGTAATAAAATTGTTCTAAAATTTTTTGTAGTGATGACTGCACAACACTGAGATTATAGTAAAAGCCATTGATTATACAGTATGGATATATCATATGTTATGTGAATATATCTCAATAAAACTGTTTAACAAATAAACAATTGTGCAAAAATAGCCAGAAATAGCAGCTATGTTCAGCTGGGTAAGCATAGAGAGACAGAGAGATGAAGAATTTTTGTTTTTTGTTCATCTGTTTTTTGTTATTATTATTGAAATATTTAAAATGCTCCAATAATGATTGAAGTGATGAATGCACAACTAAGTGATTATGGCAAATACCACTGACTGTACACTTTGGATAGATTGTATGCTTTATTAATATATATCAATAAAACTGGTTTGTTTAAAAAATTAATAGTGGTGGTGGTTGTACAAATCTGTGAACATATAAATAAAAACCATTCAACTGAGGGACAGATGCAGGACACTATATATCCTGCCATAACCCACTGAATGGACCGGGAGAGAGTGTAAACTACTACATAAACTATAATCCACATTGTGTAGCAATGCTCCAAAATGCACTCATCAAATGCAATGAATGTACCACACTAATGAAAGAAGTTGTTGATGTGGGAGGATTGGGGGCTATGGGGAATGGGGTATATGGGAATCTCTTATATTTTTTAATGTAACATTTTGTGCGATCCATGTATCTTTAGAAAAAACAGGATAATAAAAAATTTAAAAATTCAAAAAAAATAGAGGAAGAGGAAATGGAAAAAAATCACATTCAACTATATATTTTTAAAGGGTGAATTTTATGGCATGTTAACTATATCTCAATCTTAAAAAATGAGACTCCTATATCTACCATTTGTCATCAATTGTAAACTGAGAATGATTAGTATATTTCTAGATCCTCACGCATTGATGCTGATCTACAACTATAATTTGGGCATGTGTTTAATGTAATTTTTGATGCTTCTTTCTTTTAGTGAGTTTGAAAAGGAAATATCATCATTTGATATTCTTCTTTCTAATTAGAATAACAGAGATTGATGACATTGCCTAGAAAATAGTTACATAATTTTCAACTATTATTTAAAGCAAGAAATTTCATTAGGGCATTTTTTTCATTTTAATTCAAGACTGAGTTCAATTCTAGTTCAAAACAACAAACTCACATAGGTAAATTCCATTATATATACATTTTTTATTCCAGTTCAAAGGTAAGAGCTGTCAGAAAATATGAAGACTTTTGCCCAGTTTTGAAGTCAGTTTGACTTAAATGTCTAAATTTAAAACTACAATTAAATCTTATTATTTCTGTCATTTTTCTTTTAAAATTAACATGTACTTCCCCCTATTATATAAAATAATACATAAATATATACATGCATACTTGTTACAAAAAACTTGGATTATACAGGAAAGCACAATGGAAACAATAATCACACCTTTATCCTACCACCCAAAGTTAACTACTGATAAAATTTGGTTCATGTCTTGCCAGGAACTTTATTCATTCATACATGTAGATAGTATATATATAATATATATTCACATGCATATATCATACTGTATGCATATATTTTTAGCTTGGTTTATTTCATTAAACAATATAACTCAGACATTTTTCCTTGGCATTAAGTATCTTTTAATACCACAATTTTTACGCCTTCATAGAATTTCATTTTATGGATGTGCCATGATTTATTGAGTTTAGCTTTTTAATAGTGTAAATAATGATGCAACATTGCTATGGATCTTTGTATATGTCTATGACTACCTCCATGAGACTTATTTCCAGAGAGAGAAATGTGGTGCCTATGACACATTTCTCCATGATAAATAAACAAAAGAAACAGCAAAATGGAAATAAATGAGCACTAGGAGAATCAAAGAAAAAAGTGATAATTACCTGATAAGGTAGCATCAAATCCCATGTCTTCTACTGTTTCTCTCAAAGTTTCTGGAGAGGTTAGTAGAGGATCATACTCAACAATCCCGTTGCTGTTTGCAAGGGAGACTCGTATGGATTTTACACCTGCCTTTTTTGATAATGCAGCCTCAATAGCCTGCACACAAGAATTACAAGTCATGCCATCAATGTTTATCACAGTTTCCTGAGTCAGAGGCTGGCAAACTATGTTCAAAGGAATGTTTTGAAGACATGAGCTGGAGGGGGAGTTTGGGGTACCTTTATCTTCATTTATAATACTAACTCTATATTGCCCTGGTGATATGGCCTCTATTGTCTTTCTCAGGGTTTCTGGAGTGACTGTGCTTGCATTGTACTTTATAATGGCAGACCTATTCTCTAAAGAAACTACTATGCTGCTTACATACTGGAGTGTAGATAAAGTACTTTCAATATTTGACACACATGATTTGCAATGCATGCCATCTATGATGAAAGTGGTTGTTGAATCATTGGCATATGATGGACTCATTAGCTGTGAGTCTTCTGAGGATCTGACTGGGGTGTTCTTCAGTCGTTCTATATCAATACTTCCCAATTTGAGGTACTTGGGCTGTTTTTTGATGAATGCTGGAAAGCCCACAGCTTCAATTTGTTTTTTTATTTCCTCTACTGTGATAAGATGAGGTTGATAAACAATGGTAGCTTCTTGGTTGTCCAGGGAGACTAGTTAAGAAAAAGGAAAAAAAAATAATTCAGTTATTGTGGGGAAGCTTGAGGAAACATTCTGTACACCAAGTCAATACCACACATAAAGCTGTTTCTCTCTCATTTTTTAAATTACCCTTTCTTTAAGTAATTTTGTTCTTTTCAGAAAACATTATTGACACAGACTGGATAAAAGTAAAAGATTATGACCACTGTAGCTATGGTCTCCAAGTTTATGCATAGCTGAGTAGAAATATATTAGAGGTAATGACCCAGGCATGTTGTGTTAAAAACCATGAACTATACAAATCACCATCCTAGCAACCCTTTCTGGTAAATTTCAGTTCCTGATTTATGTAAACTTTAATTATAATCATTAACTTAAATTAATCCTTGGAATATGGTGTACCTCAAATGTTAATGAATTAGTAAGAATTCTACCCTTACAGATTCCAAACACATGCTTAAAGAAGAGAACGAAAAAATTAAAAATCCAAAACAGAAAACTAAGTCTTATAAATACCACTTTATTACCTTTAATTCGCTGAATGCCTTGCAATTTCCCAATTTTTCCTTCAATGGTGCTAGTGCATGAATGGCAGGTCATCCCTTCCACCTTCATCTTCAGCATGACTTCACCTACTTGAGGTATACTGTAATCTTTGCAAGTTCCTGACTTGTTCTCCAGAGTTCCAATATCTAAGCTGATACCCGGAACCAGCTCTATTAATTGACTGGCATTCACTAGAGAAGGGATCACTGTCACCACTGCAGTTCTTTGCTGAGTAGAAATTTTAATGTCTGTCACACCCTTGGTCTTGAGCAATGTGCTTTGGATATGGTCCCATGGTGGAGCCAGTGAACTACTAACAGCCAGAAATACAGTGTCAGTTAAAACAGGGAGGGGGTTAGAATTGTAGAGAGTGGCCTCAAAGCCCATGTTATCAATAGCTTCTTGCAGGGTCTTCGGAGTCTGTAGTTTAGGGTCATAAATAATAGTTGCATTTTTTTCTTCCAGCGAAACCTTTTGAAAGAAATTTCAAAAATGAATTTAAATTTTATGACATAGGATTTAAAAATATAAATCATCACATCGCATTCAAGAAGAATGAAACAAATTTAATCTAATGGAGTTTCACTATTAGGTTATTGTTCTCTTTGGAAAGAAATGCAAGATGTCTTGTTTACCTACAAGAATGATAAAGCTATATATAGATGTATGTGTATCTGGTACTCATCGGGCGTTTGAAACATGTGCATAGACAAACACACCCCAGAATTTCACAACGAAGTACAAACTACTCTTTCCTATTGCTCATTTCACAAATTACTCCAACACTTCATACTCCACCAACTCAAAAGATAATATAAGAAACAGGTTTAGCTACAGAAAATAAAAGGTGATATGAAGTTAATCTTAAAAACTGTTCCATTAAGATAACTTTATTGGGAGTGGAGGTGGCTTAAGTGATTAAGCACCTCCCTTCCATATGGGTGATAAAGCACCCCAGGTTCAGTTCCTGGTGCCTCCTTAAAAAAAGAAAACATGCAGAGAGTGAATGCAAACAATGAGGGGGGGAGATAAATAAAAGAAATTTATGTTTAAAAAAAAGATAACTTTGTTGACAAGAGAAGGTATAACATGCCAATTTATGAACGAAGGCAGAATTCATAGGATTTTGTAGCGTATACTCCTATATTCCTCGAAGTCTAGTATTAATTTTTTTCAAAATAAGAATACCTTTATTGTTTTACCTGATTAGATTAAAAATGACTGTTATATTCTTAAAGCTCAGCTTCTAAATATAATTTGATTACTGCCATGACTGCATCTCTTTGGCATGCATCTCACAAAGATTTATGATCTAGTCACACAAAAAAACACTGGGTTGGAAGTTAAAAGACTTAGGATCCAGGGTCAAGTCCCCATTTATTAGCCAAGCACACTCATTATTTCTACCATCTGAAAAATGGAAACACATGCCTTATTATCTTCCAGGGTTCCTATAGGGATCATATGAGTAAATAGGAATGTTCTTGTAGCAATGAGTCATATAAAAGTAAACAGTGAACAAATAATATTTATTGATTTATCATGTGTGCCAAGAATTGGGGATTCTCAGGATATAAAGCTGAATATGACACAGAGAAAGCAACATCAGGATAGAGTATAGAAAAAGGACACAATCATCCCTGGGAATATGGGTCAGAAAAGACTTCTTAGGGTAGATAATAACAAAGTGTTAAAAGATAAATAGGAAATCAGCAAAGATAATGAGCGGCAGGGAATTCCAGACAAAAGGAAGCACAAAATTAAAGAAAGATGAGAGGCTAGAGAATGAGGCAACTTCTCTATGATGAGGGCTTATATGCCAATAATGGTTTGTATTTTATCCTACAGGTAATGGGAAGCCATGGAAAAGTTAAGCAGGGGAGTGACAGGACTAATTTACAATTTATAGAAGAATAATTTTGGAGGCACTATGGAAGATGATATTGGAGTAGAAAGATACAGAATGAAGAGAGATCAGCTAGGACACTATTGCAATAGTGGTGTAATTGAAGACCTGAATTAAGGCATGAACACTGAGGGGTAAAGAGAAAAGGGGGCAGTTTCAAGACCAGCTATAGAGGGGAAGGAAGTTGACTAGGATAATTTACAGGTTTCTGACTTGAGACAGTAGATGGATGCTGGTGCAAGTAGCTGATATCAAAAAAAAAGAGGAGGAAACAGGAGGAAGTTAAGGTTAGAATGGAAGGAAAGGAGAGAAATGAATTAAGCCCTGGACCTGTTGATTTTGAGGTGCCAGTAGGATATTAATATTGAGAAGTCAGTTAAAAATATGGGTTATTATTATTACATTATTATTGATTCCTGCGAAAAGTTTTGTTCTATAAAATACAAACAGCACAAAAACATACTAATGAAAGATGTTGTTAATGTGGGAAAAGGTGGGAGGAGTAGGGAGAGGGGCGTATGGGACTCTCCTATATTTTTTATATAACATTTATGTAATCTAAGAATTTTATAAAAATAAAACTAAAAAGTATATTTAATGTTGCATTACAAATATAGGGGATTCCCATATGCCCTAGCCCCTCCTTCTCTCATAGTTTTCTACATTAACAACATCTTTCATTAGCGTAGTACATTTGTTACAAGTGATAAACACATACTGAAGCATTACTACTAACCACAGACTACAGTTTACATTATAGTTTACACTTTGTCCTGCACAATTTCATAGGTTATGACAAAACATATAATGGCGTATATCCATCATTGCAATGTCATGCAGGACAATTCCAATGTCCAAAAAATGTCCCCATGTTACACCTATTCTCTCTCTCTCTGCTCAGAATGTCTGGTGGTCACTGCCTTTATATCTGTGATAAAAGTTCTTCCATTGCTAGAGTAATAATAAGTCTACAATAGAATAATAATAAGTCTACTTGATAATCAATGACTATATATTTGGTGAAAATTTGAAGTATACTCATAGATAGTTTCCAAGACTGGAAAGTTTCTAAGACTCTAATCATTCCATTTGGTTAGCTTGTTCTTAGTTAAGGAAAAGAACACTAGCATAAAGAACCCAAAACAGAAGTGGGAAAATGTCTGTTTGGTTTTAGAATACAAGGCATATTTTCCATAAGTGGGAAAGAGAACATTTAAATCACATATAGTTCAGAGTTGACTGATAAATCTATTTTTAAAGTGATGCAATATAAATGTAGTGACTATTTCTGTCACTGTGTCTATTTCTGTTGTCTTTTTTTTCTGTTATTTTCTTTTATTAAAGTTAATAGATCACAAAGAACATTACATTAAAAAACAAAAAAGATAAGAGGTTCCCATATAACCCACTGCCCACCCTCCCTCATCATTTTTGTAAATTGTATTTTTTTGAAGATATATATATATCACAAAAAAATGTTACACTAAAAAATACAAGAGGTTCCCATATGCCCCCCCACCCCACTCCTCCCACACCAACAACCTCCCCCATCATTGTGGCACACTCATCGCATCGGTGAACACATTTTGGGGCACTGCTGCACTACACAGATAATAGTTTACCCTGTAGTTCACACTCTCCCCCAGTACATTCAGTGGGTTATGGCAGGATATATAAAGTCCAGCATCTGACCCTGCAGTATCAATTAGGGCAACTCAAAATCCCCAAAGTACCCCCACATCACATCTCTTCTACCATCTCCCTGCCCTCAGCAAATACTGTGGCCACTTTCTTCCACCTCAATGCCAAAATTTCTTCTATTACTGGTCACAATAGTTTTATAGTAGAATATCAGTAAGTCCACTCTAGTCCATATTTTATTCCTCCATTCTGTAGACCCTAGTATGGTGATGCCCTCTCCACCTCTAGATCAAGAGGGGGCTTAGATTCCACATGGATGATGGATGCAATTCCTCTGCTTGCAGTTGTAGGCACTCTTGAGTCCCTGGTTATTTCCGTTTTTTAAAGAAACTCTCTTTTAAACGTCAATCCCCTCAGGTCAATGATTTTCTGATTTAAAAAATACATAATTCAAATGTACAAACTAAAAGGAAAAATGGAGAATAGAGAACAAATCAGTGATTTCCAAGAGGTAGGAGTGGGTGAGGGAGGAATAACTATAAAGGGGTAGCAAGAGGGAGTTTTGGGGGGTGATAGGACTGTTCTGTATCTTGATTGTGGTGGTGGTAGGGAAACAAATTTATACATGTGTTAAATTTATAGAACTACAAAAAAAGCAAACTCTACACCAAAAAAGACAATTTTACTCTATGATAATTTTTAAAAGCACACACAAAAAAAGATTAAACTTTCAGTTCCCCAGTTGTTAACTATTAATACATTCAAGTGTTCAATGGTCAATGTGGCTGTCACACTGTTCAGGGCAGATAGAGAATAGTTCCAGTATCACAGAACATTCTATTAGACAGTGCTGCTCTAAGTACTACTATATATTTTCTGATTAAGTAACAACCTTGAAAAAAGCAGAGGGAATTTCTTTTCCTTTAGGTTTAAATACATTGTCTCTGGTATCTCTTAAATAAGATTTGGGTTTGAGCTATTTTTTTTCCTGAAAAAATGTCAATTTACCAACATATCCAATGAGAAATTGGTCTGTTTTTAACAGCAAAAATCTCTTTATCTTAGATGGTTCACTATACTTTCTACTACTTTGACCTGTCTTTTAAGACATAAGTAAAAAAAGGGAATTACAGAACACTATAGAAAATATAAGTCATAGTATCCTATGCTGTTTTCATGCTGCAGGTAGGAAAACACTTTCTTACTAGTAACTTCTATTTGTTTGTTTTAAAGCTGGCCAACCACATTTAGCATGTACAAAAATGTTCCCCTTTGGGGTAATAACACTAAGAATATTTTATATCAAAGAGACTTTTCAACCTTAAGGTCTCAAAGAAAACAAAAATGAACAGCAGTGTTATTTTTTAAAGAGGAAATTCACATAGTAATTATCACAATACAGTTCTTGGTGCCAAATTCATGGGCAGCAAGTTAAAATGGCATTTATTTATTCAATAAACATTTACTGAGTGTTTATTATGTGCCTGTGCTAGCTGCTACAGATACAACAGAGAACAAAAACAGAGGTTCTGGATCTACACTGCTCTCCTTTTACACATTCCTTCTATCCCAAAACAATTTCTCCCATTCTCTACATTGTGTCAAAGTTTCAACAACTTATATTTTTCTCAGAATCTTTCACTAGGAAACAATAATTTTTTCATTATATCAATAGTTTCTCTGAAAATAAACATAACAGACTACAAACTAACAAAAGGGCTCATAGAAAGGATTCAAGATGAAGGACTATTCATACTATTTAGATGAAGTCAGTAGTGGAAAAGAAGAAAGGAAAATAAACCAAATGTATTGTGACCTCAATAGCATTAATATTGGTATACAGGGTTCCAACCACCTGTCCACAGGGATTTTAAAGATTCACTATTTTAATGCTTATTGTGTTCTGTATCTAAGGAAATGTCTACAACACGAAAATCTGGCACAGTATATTTTGTCTGCATAGGAGTTCTGTATAATTTGCATAAATAAATATATAAACACTGCGTCATCTTTTCTCAGGCAATATGAAAGCTAGAACCTTGGACAAATCACCCTATCTCTGATGGCTTCAGTTTACAGAGAGACTGGAGATAATCATTCTTAGCTCTACCTTTCTATAAAAGCTAATAACTACGCTGCTACCACTTATTGGATTGTCATTAGCACATTTTTCTCTTTTACATACATGTGTTTTTATTTGATAATAAAAGGTGATCCAATTTTCTAAATACAGGTTGGGGAAACTGAATAAATTGCCCAAGAAATACAGCAAGAAAATGAAAAGGCTAGTACTCAAATATAAGTCTTTGTAACTACAAAGTCATGCTCTTCCCATGTATAAATGATTAGGCCAGATGATCTTCCATTTCCATGAAAAATTAAAATTCTATGCCTGAGACTTGACAAATGTGTAGTTTATAAACGTAAATACCTGAAAAACAAACATTTCTATGGCTTGAACCAAATTTTACTTCTAATTTTGGTTTGCCACCTACATTTCACATCTTTCATACTAGTTTAAATTAAGAATGATTTAGAGAACATACATCTTTGAGTTTAAAGCAAAATTGTCAATCAGTACATTCTAATATTTCCCCATTTGTAAAAGCCATCTTGAGCAAGGTCCTTAGCTAAAATTTTTGCACACTGTAATTCCTTTTATCCTCAGGAATTAATTTATATAAGTCATCACAATAAATTCAGGTTAGCATGATATTCAGTTAGTGTGGGAGTCCTCAGATGGTTTAAAACCCATTTTCTTTTATTTTCATATCAAAAATCAATATAAAAGTAATCAGAGATTTCACAATTCTTAAAAGGATTGTATAAATTTACAGATGTGGAAAATGAAGAAAAGTGAAATGATTCATCAATGAACTTGAACTTCTAACATGTTTAATTTACCCCCATAGGTTTTTAATAAACTACTAATAAAAACCGTTTATTATATATAAGAGACCTAATTTATAATACATACAACCTCAATATAAATTCAATTATTAAATACTTGTTAAAAGAAATAATGTGTGCATAATTGAGTAAACTCTACTTTGATGCTTCAATATAGGATACTGAATATTAAAATATCATAAGAGAAGAAAACTATCAAGCTCTTTTAATACTTATCTTATTTAACCAACTTAAATAAAGGTTACCACTTAAACCTATTAAACCAATTTATGAACAACAGACAATTCTTACTAAAACAATAGCCTTAACTAATCTAAAACTCAAAAAAACACAAGCATTTTAAGATAAAAATATGTAGATATTTTGTTAGTTTCTTTTAAGTTGTAACATTTTTCAAGAACTAACCAACTTTAAACTGAGTGCTTTGTCAGGATTTTCATTTCTAACAATTTAAATTTTACTTTAAACATTATACAACTAACGCATGGCTACTCATTCATTATAAAAATTTTAATGCAAATATATACAAAGGAAATTATGAAAGTCCCTTCTCATATCATTCCTCGATTATTAGATTTTTATCTTGGATTTAACCTTTCTTTGACACTTGGGTAAAAGTTCAACTAAATCAGAAACTGAAGCCTCTTTGAAAAATGCATTCTACATATTTATGAAGGGACTATTATTATCAAAGAATTTATACTAATTAAAAACTTATTTTCAAATTAAAACAACAGAGAACACTAAATATCTATTAGAATGGCTGAAATCCAAAACACTGACAACACCAAATGCTGCTGAGAATGTGGAGCAATGGGACTCTCATTATTACTGGTGGGAATACAAAACAGTACAGCCACTTTGCCAAGCTAAACATTAACGGCACCGCACACAAGGGGAACTGACACAACAAGATGAGGCAACAAAAAGAAACACAGATTCCGGTGCCACTGATAAGGATAGAAGCGGTCACAGAAGAAAACACAGCGAATGGACACAGAGAGCAGACAACTGGGGGGGGGGGGGGAGAAGGGGAGAAAAATAAAATTAAAAATAAATCTTAAAAAACAAACAAACATAGGCTTAGCATATGGCCCAGCAATCACACTCAAATGAGTTTAAACCCAAATGAGCTGCATCCTTGCAAAAACATGCACACAAATGTTTACAACAGCTTTATTCATAATTGCCAAAAAATTGGAAGCAACCAAGATGTCTTCAATAGGGTCAATGGATAAACAACCTGTGTGACATTTACACAATGGAACATTATTCAGCAATTTAACAAATGAGGTATCAAGCTACGAAAAGACATGGAGGAACTTTAAATGCATGCTGCTAAGAAAAGAAGGCCAGTTTTAAAAAGCTACATACTTCATGATTCCAACTATATGACATTCTGGAAAAGGCAAAACTATAGAAAGCAAAAATCAGCAGGAGCCAGGGGTTCAGGGAGAGGTGGAGATGGATGAATAGGTGGAGCACAGGGCATTTCTAGTTCAATGAAGCTATTCTATATGATATTATAATAGCAGATACATGAAATTATGGATTTGTCAAAAAACATAGAACTGACTCAATCCAGATCAAAATGTCAGAGTAAGAACTTCAGTGCTCCATCCGCCCACAGAATCTTTGAAGATCTGGCAGAAATATTTTTCTCAATGCCACAGAAAACAGTTAAAGGACTGCAGTAACAGGGCACCTGCCAAATTAATAAGAAAGGCTGCTTAAAAGCAGTAGAATCTCCAGTCGCCCTTGCTAGTCCCTTTCCTACCCCTGACTGGTTCAGTGTGCAGCTGTATACTGCCCTGTGTGTAGAAGGTATTAAACAGTGCTCTCCTATAGAATGCTCTTAGAGCAATCAAGTTTCATTGCCTGGAGCAAGGGATTGAAGGCTGTAGGGTACACAGTACAGTGCCTGAGACCCCAAGGAAATTGTTTCCTAGGGAAATGGGGACGTTCACATCCAAGGAAATGGGAGGAATTCCTAGGGTTGCACCTGAATGCCCAAGCTTACATGCATGCCCAGAAAGGAACACGGAGTCCCCTATGATTTTGTCTACAGCTACATTCTAAACTCTACACATGGGTAAGCTCTGAAAGAGAGACTCACACAGTTTAATCTGCAAAGACTAGGAAAGGTGTTTTCCTTTTTTTTTTTTTTTTTTGTTACCTCCTGGCATTCAAGGAAAGCTGTACCATAATATAACATAGCTGCATACAAGCATATGAAACAGATGCCTCAGAATCTAAAGTCCAGTAATAACACATTAAAATATCAAAACGTTCAGCTTTCAGTTAAAGTTAGACTTGGGACTTTCCAAAGACTTAAAAAAAGTGATCTTCAAAGCTAGAGTGGTAAAAACAGCATGTTACCGGCATAAAGATAGACATATTGAACAATGGAACCAAATTGAGAGTTCAGAAATAGATTGTCACATCTATGGCCAATTGATTTTTGAAAAGGTTGCCAATTCCACCCAACTGAGACAGAGCAGTCTCTTCAACAAATGGTGCTAGAACTAGATATCCATATCAAAATGAAAGATGACTACCACAGAAGTTATTCAAAAGTTAATTAAAAATGGATCAAAGACCTAAATATAAAAGCCAAAACCAAAAACACTTCTAAAAGAAAATACAGGGAAGCACCTTCAAGATCTATTGCTAGGAGGTGGTTTCTTAACCTTACACCCAAGCATGAGCAACAAAAGAAAATACAGATAAATGAAACCTCCTCAAATACTTTGGTGCTTCAAAGGACTTCGTCAAGAAGGTAAATAGGTATCCTACCCAATGCTTAAAAATATTTGGAAACTACATAGCTGATGAGGGCTTAATATCCAGGATATATAGAGAGATCTTACAAACTCAATGATAAAAAGACAAACAACCCAATTAAAAAATGGGCAAAAGACTTGAATAGATAATTTTCCAGAGGGGAAATACGAATGAAGAAAAAGCTCATGAAAAAATGTTCAACATCACTAGCTATTAGGGAAGAGCAAATCAAAACAACACTGAGATATCATTTCTCACCTACTAGAATGACCACTATTTTAAAAAAAACAAAACAGAAAACTACAAATGATGGGGAGTATGTGGAGAAAGAGGAACACTCCTCTACTGTTGGTAGAAATGTAGAATGGTGCACCTTTGTGGAAAACAGTTTAGTGGTCCCTCAGGAAGCTAAACATAGAACTGCCATTTTATCCAGGAATCCCGCTACTAGGTCTATACTCAGAAGAACTGAAAGCAGGAATGCAAACAGACATTTGCACACTAATGTTCACAGCAGCATTACTCATAATTGCCAAAAGATAGAAATAACCCAAGTATCTGTAAACAGATGAACAGATAAACAAAATGTGGTATATACACATGATGGAAAGTTTTTCAGCTATAAGAAGTAATGAGAGTGGCGGACTTGGCCCAGTGGTTAGGGCATCCGTATATCACATGGGAGGTCTGCGGTTTAAACCCCGGGCCTCCTTGACCTGTGTGGAGCTGGCCCATGTGCAGTGCTGATGCACGTAAGGAGAGCCCTGCCACACAGGGATGTCCCCTGCGGAGGGAAGCCCCACGCGCAAGAAGTGCGCCCCATAAGGAGAGCCGCCAAGAGTGAAAGAAAGTGCAGCCTGCCCAGGAATGGTGCCACACACACGGAGAACTGACACAACAAGATGACGCAACAATAAGAAACACAGATTCCCATGCCGCTGACAACAGAAGCTGACAAAGAAGACGCAGCAAATAGACACAGAGAACAGACAACTGGGGTGAGCGAGGGGGGAGAGAAATAAATAATCTTAAAAAAAAAAAAAAAAGGAAATAGGCCAGATGGCGAAAGGACAAATATTGTACTGTCCCACTAACATGAATTAAATATGATGAATAAACACATAGAGGTAAACCCTAGGGTATAGGTTACTAGGAGACCGGGTGCAGGTTGAGAATGGAAGCAAATGCTTAAGGTATGTAGAATTTTTAAATAAGGTTACTATAAAAGTGTGGAAATGAATAGATGTGATGGTCACACAGTATACAGTGAGTATAACTAAATCTGCAGATTTATAAATGTGATTGTGGATAAAAGGCATAGTCTGTGGACCTAAATGTCAACTGAAAGTAAACCAGAGAATAATCTAGGGAATCTATAACATAGTGATTTCAGTAGTAGATGAAGATTGTGGTTAATAGTATAAATATAACAATGTTCTTCTTTTACAAAGTGTTGAGAATATGATTATACATAGGAAAATTATACCTAATGTAACTTGTAATGTTTTTGCAACTATGGCAAAGAAGATATGTCAATTGTAAGGGACAACATTGCAGGTTATAAAAGGGTATGGGATTTTTTCTTTTGGAGCAATGAAAATGTTCTAGAATAGATTGAGGTGATAACAGCACAGCTCTGTGATGAAAATAGGAGCCACGGAGTATACATGTAGCAGTGTGATATTATTGATATTCCAAAAAGAAATACTGGATTATGTTTGTAACTGGTCTTTTCCTCTGGGTGATTAAGAGTGTACTGGATTCAGAAGTTTTACTTTTACTTGATTAAATAAAGATTAAGGCTTTGATTGGACAATGTCAGTAGGAAATTGAGTCCCTGCCCCCTTGGTGGGTGGGGACTCACAGAGAAACTGCACCACAGAGAAAGGAGGTGTGAGTTCTTGAGCTAGAGCCTTGGAAGTAAGCAACAGTGGAACAGAGCAGCTGAGCCCAGAGAAAGTTGAGCCCCAGGGAGAGAAACAGAGTCATTCGCTTGATAGTCTACAGCCCACCTTATAGAGACAAGGTCATGAAACAAGCCCCAGGAAGAAAGGAACGTATGAAGCCTGAATTCTTGGCAGACATCAGCAGCCATCTTGCTCCAATATGTGGCAACAGACTTTGGTAAGGGAAGTAGCTAATGCTTTATGGCCTGGTAACTGTTAAGCTTCTACCCCAAATAAATACCCTTTATAAAAGCCAATAGATTTCTGGTATTTTGCATTAGCATCCCTTTGGCTAGCTAATACAGTACATGTTGAATGGATTGTACAAACCATGGTACTGTGTAACACAGGGAACCCAGTGGTGGAAGACAGATTGTGATTAACAAAACAAATATGAGAATGATCTCTCATGAATGATAACAAATGTATAATACTAATTCATGGAGTCAATAATCAGGTGGTTTGAGGGAAAAGTATACCAAATGTAATATATTGGCTATAGTTTGTAGCAATATTTTCAAGATCCTATTTCATAGTTTGTAAATGTTTCAAAACAATGCAAGATTTGGGGATGAAGTGATATATGGAGGTGTGTATGATGATATGCATGTTTGTTTTAAATATTCATAGCTCTTACTATTATGTATGTTCATGCATGGATGTATACTTCAATAAAATTTTATTTTTAAAAAAGATTAAGTGCTGATTTCTCATCAGAAAGCACTGGGAAGACATATTTAAAGTGCTCACAGCAAAAAAATTGCCACCAAGATTTCTATATCCAGCAAAACTGTCTTTTGAAAATGAATGAATGATTAAGACATTCCCATATATACAAAAGCTGATATACATAACAACTAGAATGACCCAACAAGAAATTCTGAAGGTAGTTCTGCAGGTTGAAAGGAAATGTCACCAACAGACAATGGACTGAAGTCATGTGAAGTAATAACAATCTCTGGTAAACATAATGATATGGTGAGAAGATTGTGGGAAGTTGGCCGAGTAGGAAATTCCAGAAATCAGTTCCTCACCAGAACAAGTACTGAACTAGCAACAAAATATATGAAGCAAACACTGATAGATTTGAATGCAGAAATGGACAGTTCTACCTTCATAGTAGGAGACTTCAAAACACCATTTTCAATAATGGATAGAACATCTAAAAAGAAGATCAATAAGAAAATAGAAGACTTGAAAGATACTTTAAATGAACTAGAGCTAACAGACAAATACAGTACACTTCACCCAATCACCCAACAGCAGCAGAATACCCATTCTTCTCTAATTCACATGGATCATTCTCTAGGATAAACCATATATTAAGATACAAAACAAAGATCAATAATTTTTAAATATTTAAATCACATATCTACTCCACCCACAATGAAATAAATCTACTAATCAATAACAGAGGGAAAACTGGAAAATTTACTAATATGTGGAAATGAAACAACAAACTCTTAAACAACCAATGGGTCAAAGAAGAAATTATGAGCAGAATTAGGAAATATCTGGTAGAGAATGAAAATGAAAACACAACATACCAAAACTTATGGACTATACCAAAGGCAGTGGTAAGAGGGAAATGTATTATTCTAGATGCTTAAATTTTAAAAAGGAAAATGATTACAAAGGGAAAACCTAACATAAAAACTGAAGGAAGTAGAAAAACAAGAGCAAACAAAACCAGACTCAGGCAGAAGCAAGAAAATAATAACAAAGACTTGAGCAGAGATAAAAGAATAGAAAATAAATATAATAATAGAATAAACAAAACCAAAAGTGGGTCCTTTGAAAAGATCAATAAAATTTAAAAAACTTTAGATAGAATGATAAAGAAAAAAAGACAGGATGCAAATAATTAAATCAGTGGGACATGACACCCGGGGATGAGCCTCCCTGGCACCGAGGGACCACTATCAACTACCAACTGATGATGCAACTGGAAAATGACCTTATATGGAAGGTTCAATGCGGATCAGCAGAATATCCCTGTCTACATAAAATAACATGACTTTAAAATGCTGTTTGACCTATTGTAAGGGGGAAATGGAAAGGAGAAATGAGTTTATATGGCTACGAGTTTCTAAAAAAGAGTCTGGAGGCTGGCAGAAGGATTGCCCTCATGCACAACTGAGCAGAGTCAGAGAGACAGATAAAGCAGATACAACCCCCAGATATTGGTTCCTTTGAGGGCTAAAGAGACCCATGGGAGTTATGGTCATGGCCGATGGGGTTAACTACCAGGTCAGATGGCCCCTCTTTGGAAAGGGTGTTTATGTGTGATGAATCTGGACTCAGATGGGATCTTCCTTCATAAGACTTTCATGCTAATGTGCTGGAGGTGCAGTTAATGTTGGGGTTTAAGATATATTTAGGGGATTTGAATCTCTGGACTGACAATGTGATAGCCACGTCCTGAGCCTCAACAGACTCCAGCATCTACAATCTGATTTATTGGACTTACCACACTCAGTTAAGATGGAGTTGAAGAAGGACAACCACCACACCATGGAGCCTAGAGTGATTACAACTGAAAGTGGGAGGATTGCATCCAGCATCCATGTGGAATCTGAGCCTCCTCTTGACATAGAGGTGCAATGGACACAACCAATCCAATGTCCACATAGAAGAGGTGGCATTGGATGGGGAAAAGTGGACATGGTGGCTGATGGGTATGGGGAAAGGCAGGAAGAGATGAGAGGTGGAGGCGTCTTTGGGACACGGAGCTGCCCTGGATGGTGCTTCAGAGGCAATCACCGGACATTGTAAATCCTCACAGGGCCCACTGGATGGAATGGAGGAGAGTATGGGCCATGATGTGGACCATTGACTATGAGGTGCAGAGGTGCCCAAAGATGTACTTACCAAATCCAATGGATGTGTCATGATGATGGGAATGAGTGTTGCTGGGGGGGGGGGGAGAGAGGTGGGGTGGGGGGGTGGGGTTGAATGGGACCTCACATATATATTTTTAATGTAATATTATTAAAAAGTCAATAAAAAAATAAATTTAAAAAAAATAATTAAATCAGAAATCAAAGTGTTGGCATTACTGGCCCCACAGAAATAAAATGGAAGATAAGAGGATACTATGAACAATTGTATGGCAACAAATTAGATGACCTAGATGAAACAGAAAAATTCCTAGAAACACACAAACTATTTACACTGATCCAAGAAGAGGAAGAAGATCTCAAAAGACCAATAATAAGTAAACACAATGAATTGAGAGAAAAAAAAAGCCCAGAACCAGGTAGCTTCAAAAGTGAATTTAACAAAATATTTCACGAGGAATTAACACCAACCGTGCTCAAACATTTCCAAAAAAACTGAAAAGGACAAGGCACTTCCAATTCATTCTCTGAGGCTACAATACAAAAGCCAAGTTTATATACCAAAAGAAGAAAACTGTAGAACAATATCCCTTAGGAATACAGATGCAGGAATCTTCAACAAAAATACTAGCAAACCAAATTCAACAGCAAAGTAAAAGAATTATACACCATGATCAAGTGGGATTCATCCCAGACATTTAAGGATGGTTCAACATAAGAAAATCAATTAATACAATACAGCCCATTAATAGAACGCAGGAGAAAAAAAAAGATGATAGTCTCAGTTGAAGGAGAAAAGGCATTTGACAAAACCAAGGATTCATTCATGATATATATATATAAAACTTAGGAAAACTGGGAATATACAAAAACATCTTTTAAAAGATAAAGTTGGTAAATACATGTTTCTCAGTTTTAAAATTTACTACAGAGAAGTGATGTGGTTCAAGTAACTAGGCTCCCGTCTACCATATGGGGGTCACGGGTTCAGTTCCCCGGGCCTCCTGTTGAAGGTGAAGTAGGCCTGCGGCACAGAGAGCTCAACTGTGCCACGGAGATCTGGCCCACAAGATGATGCAAAAAAAAAAAAAAGAGAGAGATACACAGAGTAAAGACAACGGAGACACGACAAACCAGGGATCTTGGGTGGCTCAAGCAATTAGGTGCCTCTCTTCTACTTCTGAGGTCCCAGGATCAAATTCCAGTGCCTCCTAAAGAGAAGATGAGAGACGAGAAGACAAGCAGACATAGAACAATGTGCAGCAAACGGACACAGAGAGCAGACAGCAAGTGCAGGTAACAAAGGGTGGGGAGAATAAATTTTAAGTTATGTCACTGGTGTGGAGAAGGTGGCCACAGAGTTGCTGAAGGCAGGCAGAGGGAAAAGGAGGTGTGATATGGGGGCGTTTTCAGGACTTGGAATTCTCCTGAAGGATACTGCAGGGACACATGCAGGACATTATATATCCTGCCATAACCCACTGAATGGACTGGGAGACTATAAACTACAATATACTCTATAACCCATGCTGTGTAGCAGTGTTCCAAAATGTATTCATGAATTGCAATTAATGTAACACACAAAAGAAGTTGTTGATGTGGGAAAAGTGGGGGATGTGGGGAGCGGGGCATATGGGAACTACCTATATTTTTTAATGTAGCATTTTGTGTGATCTATGTATCTTTTAAAAATAAATTAAAAATATATTAAAAAATTAAAAAAATAAAAATAAAAAAGGAGAGTAGAGATAGCTCAAGGGGTTGAGCACCTGCTTCCCCTACACAAGGTCCCGTGTTCGATCCCCAAAACCTCCTAAAAACAAAAACAAACAAACAAGCAAACAAATGAATAAAGCAACTCGAGGGAGCCAGTGTAGTTCAGTGGTTGAGTGCCTGCTTCCCACAAACATGGTCCCAGGTTCAATCCCTGGCCCCAGAACCTTAAAAAAATAACAAAAAAACTTACTACAGAGACTTTCAGAAAGATGGAGGACTCATTTCTCTCCTAGAAAAAAGAGCTTAGAGTACAAGCAGAAAATTGCTTAGGGCTTAGGAAACCAGGGCAAGGCTGGGCACCCCCCAGAAGAGAAAGGGGCAAAGCAAAGGAGATTCAACAGGAAAGGTGTGCAAGTAAAAACTGCAGCTACAGGGGAGCAGATGTACCTCAGTAGTTAAGTGCCTGCTTCCCATGTACGAGGTCCTGGGTTTAATCTCCAATACCTCTTTTAAACAATGCTGCAGGAGAAGCGGACGTGGCTTGGGTTTCCGTCTACCATATAGTAGGTCCCAGGTTCAGTTCCTGGAGCCTCCCAGTGAAGATGAGGTGGCCCACACAGATAGGTGGTCCACACAGAGAGCTGGTCTGCATGGAGAGCTAGTTCACGTGGAGAGCTGGTCTGTGCAAAGAGCTAGTCCACATGGAGAGCAGACTCAACAAGATGATGCAACAACAACAACAAAAAAAGACACAAAGGAGAGACACAATAAACCAGGGAGCTGAGGTGGCTCAAGTGACTGAGTGCCTTTCTCCTACATCGGAAGGTCCAGGGATCAGAGATCCTACCTTCACAACGGACCTGGGCTGATTGCTGATGATGCAGAATTTATTTCCTCCCCAGAAAAAGGGAGGAGGTGGCTGGCCAAGATAGGAGAGCAGCTTCTGAAAAAGTATTTAGTGAGGCTTTGCTCTCAGGGAGAATTCTCTGCCGCATTGTTTCCCACCCAGTCAGAGGCAGACAGAGTGAACACTTTCCGAACCAGGGATTGAGCAGAGAGGTTTGCCTAAGAGTATGATCTACTGGCAGAAAAAGAAAGTGCACGCCAAGGTCTGATAAATATAAATACATGAAAGAGGTTTTTTCGGGCCTTTAAAGCTTCCCTACCCAAGGACCTTAGAAACTGGCCTGGAACACATTACTGGGTCCATAGTTCTGATTTGAAGAACAGGGAAAATTCTAAAGACTTAGAATAAATTGAACCATTAATCGAAGAACAATAACACAAAGCCACCCACCACTGAATCCCTATACAAGACAGAGAAACTAAGCATGAGTAAACTCATCATCATATTCAGATAACTAGATATCAGCAAAAATTACAAACCATGCTATCAAAAAGGAAGATATGGCTCAGGCAAAGGAACAAACCAAAGCCCCAGACAACACAAAGGATTTGAGACAACTAATCAATGATGTTTATACAAGTCTCATAAATAAAAACAAGTAGATGAAAGACAACATGGCTAAAAAAAAATAAAGGAAATCACAAAGACAATGGGCAAGAACAAACAAGATTTTGAAAACCGAATAGAAAAATAACAGACCTTATGGGATGAGAGACAAAACAGGTTAGAATAAAAACCCAGTGGAACAGCAAGAATCCCCCAAGTACAAGGGCAAGGGCAAAGACCAGTGAAGAAGGATGCTCCAATGATGAGCCCTTGATACTGATGACTATGCTTATGAGCCTGTGTGCCTGAAATTTGAACTAGGCCTAGAGCTGCAGGGTGCCTCCTGAAAGTCACCATGTTGCTCAAATGTGGCCACTCTCTAAGCCAAACTCAGCAGGTAAATGCATTATCTTCCCCCCACCATGGGACATGACTCCTGTGGATGAGCTCCCTGGCACCGAGGGATTACTACCAATCACTAACTGGTGATGTAACTAGAGAAAGACCTTGAATAAAAGGGGGAAATGGTAAAGACAAATGAGTTTACATGGCAAAGAGTCTTCAAAAAAAGAGTCAGGAGGTCATCAGAAGGGTCGCACTTATGCACGCCTCAGCAGGATCCCAGAGACAGCCAAAATACATAAAACCCCAGGTACTGGTGTTCCTGAGGGCAATGGAGACACAGACTCTATGATCATGGCAGTTGGCTCTAGAGTTCAGTGCCTTATCAATGGGCCCTACTTTGGAATTTGTGTTCCTGAGTGATGAAGTTGGACTCAGATGTGACCTTTCTACATGTCTCTTCTGTCACTTTTACCGAACCTGTGGTTGGCGCTGGGGTTGGTGTATACCTAGGAGACTTCAATGTCTGGATTGGCTATGTGCCAACTGGGCCCTGAGTCTCAGCAGAGTTGCAACTCCTACTCTCCAGTCTGTTGGACTTGCACAAGTCGGCTAACAGGGAGGTGAAGATGGTCAACCTCTACCACTGGGAACCTAGAATGCCTAACACTCCAAGCAGGAGAATTGCATTCATCAACCATGTGGAATCTAACTCCCCTCTTGATATAGAGGTGGAGCAGACATCATCAACCCAGGGTCCACAGGATGGAGGAATAAAATATGGATTAGAGTGAACTTACTGGTATTCTACTACAGAACTACTGTGACTAGTTATGGAAGAAATTATAACATTGATGTGGATAAAGCAGCCACGGTAGTTACTGAAGGCATGGAAAGGGAAGAAGAGATGAGATGTGGGGGCATTTTCGGGACTTGGAGTTGTCCTAAATGATATTGCAGGGACAGATGCTGGACATTATATATCCTACCATAACTCACTGAATGAACTGGGGGAGAGTGAAACTACAATGTAAACTATAACTCATGCAGTGCAGCAGTACTCCAAAATGTATTCACCAAATGGAATGAATGTGCCACAATGATGAAAGAGGTTGTTGATGTGGAAGGAGTGTGTGGGGGGGTATGGGCTATGTGGGAACCTCTTACATATTTCAGTGTAACATTTTTTGTGATCTATGTACCTTAAAAAAAGACAATTTAATTTAAAAAATTTTAAAGACCACATTAGGGAGCTCCAAGATGGCAGAGTACGGTTGAAGGCTGCAATGCTCCTCCACAAACTACAAGAAGGAAAGCAAGTTTACCTGACAGACAGGAAGCCGTGGGACCACAGGGGCAACTGGAAAAAAAGGGCTGCTAGAGAGGGGGAACCCAATTGGCCAGGGGTAAAGAGAACCCATAGGAGATAGGGCACTCAAGCAATCTCAGAGGGCAAGAGAAGTAAGGGAAGAGACTTGGCTGGAAGACCAACACTCAGCAGGCTCTGAAAGTGAGTTAAGTACACTGCTCCTTGGGCAACCAGAGCATCCCAATACCCAGCAGGCTCTTAAGGTGGGGGAGCTGTGGGGCAAACAGGTGCAGGTGAATAGCACCTAGTCAACTCAGGGGGAGAGTGGTTTAGGGGGTAAGGGAGATAGGGCAGGTGGCCCAGAAAAAAAATAATTAAAATAATACCAGCCAGCACTGAAGCAGCTCCAAGGAGAGGGTAGGGGGGAACTGATAAGGCAGGCTGCCATACCAACCTGCCAAGGGAGAGAAAGGAACTGGGTTAGTGAGTGAGCAGGCTGGCAGCCAAGAGTGGGAAGTCTGGAGAGGCAACCAACAAAACATCAGAAGCCTAACTGCTCTGAGGGAAAAGAGCGTGGGTAGAGGGAGACAAAAAGCCTTCAGAAGCCTAAACTAACTGGTGAAGCACGAGCAGCTCAGTGGTTAAACTCCTGCTTCACTTATACGAGGTCCAAGGATCAATCCCTGGTACCTCTTTAAAAAACAAAAACAAACCCTAAGTGGCCTGAGTCATAACAGGGTGAAGAGAGGCACCCCAGGAGCTGCAGGCAGCAGGAGTTGAAGGACAAGCAGCCTCAGACAAGGAACATAGACTAAGATTATTTTTTAGGTTATTTGATTTATTTTTTTGTTAATTTTTTTATCGCTTATTTTCTTTATACCTGGGTACCATACTTGGGGAGGGCAGGTTGCAAGGTGATTGACTGGGGAGCACTGGCAGCCTGACATGTTTCCTAGTGGCCTAAGAGGGAAGCCTCTCTAAAACAGTGAGCCACATCGGCTCCCCTGAGTTGGCTTTTTTGTTTGTTTTGCTTGTTGTTTGTTTTCCTTAGGAGACACCTGGAACAAAACCCTGGACCTCCCATGTGGGAAGCACTCAACTGCCTGAGGCACATCCACTCCCCAGTACCACGCTGTTTTTACCACTATAGGTAAGTAATATTCTTTAAATTCAGGAACTGAGAGTCCTCAAACTTTACTCTTCTTTTTTAAGACATTTTTGCCTATTCCGGTCCCCTTACCCTTCCAAATAAATGTGATTACTGGCTTTTCAATTTCTGCAAAAAAGGATGTTGGGATTTTTATTGAGATTTTGTTGAATCTGTAAATCAGTTTGGGTAGAACTGACATCTTAACAATGTTTACTCTTTCAATCCATAAACATGAAATATCCTTCGATTTATTTAAGTCTTCTTGGGTTACTTTTAGCAGGTTTTGTAGTTTTCTGAGTAAAGAGCTTTTATATACATGTCACTGGTTAACTTTATTCCTAAATATTTGTTTTAGTTGCTATCATAAATGGATTTTTCCTGATTTCCTCCTCAGATTGCATGTCAGCAGTGTATAGAAACACTATTGATTTTTTAAAAAGATTTATTTATTTATTTATTTCTCCCTCACCCTAGTTGTTTTTGCTTGCTGTCAGCTCTCTGTTCCCTGTCTGCTCTGTGTCTGCTGGTCTTGTTTTAGGAGGCACCAGGAATGGAACCTGGGACCTCCTGTGGGGGAGAGAGGTACCCAATCACTTGAGCCACACTGTTCCCTGCTTGTTGTGTCGTCTAGGTACATCATCTAGTTGTGTCGCCTAGTTGCGTCAGCTCACTGTCTCACTCATCTTCTTTAGGAGGCACTCAGAACCAAATTAGGGATCTTTCATGTAGTAGGCGGGTGCCAAACTGCTTGCGCCACATCCGCTTCCCAAAACACTATTAATTTTTGCATATTAATCGTGTATCCTGTCACTTTGTTGAACTCATCTATTAATTCTAGTAGCTTTGTTACAGACTTTTCAGGATTTTCTAGATACAGGATTATGTCATCGTTGAATAGTGAAAGTTTTACTTTCTCCTTTCCTATTTGGGTGCCTTTTATTTCATTTTCTAACCTAATTGCTCTAGCTAGAACTTCTAGCAAAATAGTGAATAATAATGGTGACAGTGGGCATCCTTGCCTTGTTCCTGATCTCAGTGGGAAAGCTTTCACTCTTTCCCCATTGATTACAATGCTAGCTATTGGTTTTTCATATATGCACTTTACCATATTGAGAAAGCTTCCTTTATTCCTATCTTTTGGAGCATTTTTATCAAGAAAGGGTGCTGCATTTTCTCAAATGCCTTTTCTACATGAATCAAGAGAATTGAGATTCTTTTTTAATTTATCAATGTGGTTTAGTACACTAATTGATTTTCTTCTGTTGAACCACACTTGCAAACCTGGGATAAAACCCATTTGATCGTGGTATATACTTCTTTTAATGTGCTTTTGGATTCAGTTAACAAGTATTTCTGAGGATTTTTAAATTTATATTCATTAGAGATATTGGTAATTTTCTCTTTTTGTAGTATCTTTATCTCATTTAGGTATTAGGGTGATGTTGGCTTCGCAAAATGAATCTGTAGCATTCTTTCCTATCTAATTTTTCAAAAGAGCTTAAATAAATGAGTACTAGGTTGACTTTGAATAATTGGTAGACTTCACCTGTGAAGCCAACTGGTTCTGAGCTTTTCATCTTTCATCTTTTCATTATTGAAATGACTGTTTCAATCTCTTCACTTGTGATTCATCTGTTGAGGTCTTCTATTTCTTCTAGGGTCAGTGTAGGTGGTTCGTGTGTTTCTAGGAATCTGTCCATCTCGTCAACATTTTCTAGCTTTTTGGCATACAGTTGTTCATAGTATCCTACAATCTGTCTTATATCTGTAGGGTCAGTGGCAACATTCCCCTTCTCATTTCTGATTTTATTTATTTGCATCTTCTCTTTTTTTCATCAGTCTAGCTAAGGGTTTGCCAATTTTGTTGATCTTCTCAAAGAACCAACTTTTGTTTTTGTTGATTCTCTCTACTGTTTTTTGTTCTCAATTTCATTTATGTCTTCTCTGATCTTTACTATTTCTTTCCCTTGCCTGTTCAACTGCTCATGGATCCTTCTCCAAGAGAGAACACATGATGGATCACAAAACAAGTCTCAATAAATTTAAAAAGACTGAAATTATACAAAACAGTTTCTGTGATCATAACAGAATGTAGATGGAAATCAATAAAGGATGGAAAAAGGGAAAATTCATAAACAAATGGAGATTTAACAACACACTTAAATAATCAGTGTTTCAAAGAAGAAATTGCAAGAGAATTTAAAAATATCTTGAGATGAATGAAAATGAGAACACAACATATCAAAACCTATGGGACACTGCAAAGGCAGTACTGAGAGGGAAATTTATATCCTTCAATAATTCCCATAAAAAGGAAGAAAGAGCTAAAAAAGGCCTAACTGTACACCTGGAGGAACTAGAGAAACAACAGTAAACTAATCCCAAACCAAGCTGAAGGAAAGAAATAGTAAAGATCAGAGCTACCTATTTTAAAGGATATGACAAAGTTACAGTGGTCACAACTGGGAGATAATGGCCTCTTCAAAAAATGGTGCTGGTAGAACTGGATATCCATAACCAAAGCAATAAGATAGGACCACCATCTCATGCCCTATACAAAAATTAACTCGAGATGGATCAAAGACCTAAATGTAAGAGCCAAGACCATAAAACTAGAAGATAATGTAGAGAAGAATGTACAAGATCTTACAGTAGGAAATGGTTCATAAACTTTACACTCAAACTGTGAACAATGAAAAAAATAACTAAATGTGACCTCTTCAAAATTAAAAAAAATTCTGCACTTCAAAGAGTTTGTCATGAAAGTGAAAAGACAGCCTACCCGATGGGAGAAAATATTTAGGAACCACTTATCTGATAAGGGCCAAATAGCCAGGATATATAAAGAAATCCTACAATTCAAAAATAAAAAGACATAAACTCATTTTAAAAATGGGCAAGTCCATGAGATCTAAGCTTCTTCTCAATTAGAAACAAAGTACACATCACCATCCCAAAATCCTCAAGATTAGGGAATGAACAATGGATGAAAGTAGACTTAATGTTATTCTATTAGGTACTTATTATTACTCTAGCAATGGAAGAAATTTTATCATTGCTATAAAGGCAGTGGCCACCAGAGGTTCTGAGAGGAGGGAGAGGGAAGAATTGTTGTAACATGGGGGCATGTTCACAACATTGGAATTTTCCTACACAACATTGTAATGATGGATACAGACCATTATACATTTTGTTATAACTTATAAAATTGTGTGGAGCACAGTGTAAACGATAATGTAAAATATAGTCCATGGTTAGCAGCAGTGCTTCAATATATTTCATCAACTGTAACAAATGTACCACACTAATGAAATATTGTCTTAATGTGGGAAAGTGTGAGAGGGGGAGGGTTTGGGGCATATGGGAATCCCCTATATTTTTTATGTAACACTTATGTAATCTCAAGCTTCTTTAAAAATAAAAAAAATTAAAAGGAAAAATATGCACAGGACTTAAATAGACACTTTTCCAACGAGGAAATACAAATGGCTAAAAAGCACATGACAAGATGCTCAACATCACTAGCTAGAAGGGAAATGCAAATCAAAACTACCATGAGATATCATCTTATACCTATTAGACTGGCAGCTAGTAAAAAAACAAAGAACTACAAGTGTTGGAGAAGATATGGAGGAAACACTCATCCACTGCTGGTGGGAATGCAGAATGGTGCAGTCGTTTTGAAGAACAGTTTGGCAGTTCCTCAGTAAGCTAACTATAGAACTACAATATGATCCAGCAATCCCAATACTAGATATATACCCAGAAGAATTGAGAGCAGGGACATGAACAGATATATGCACACCAATGTTCACAAAGGCATTATTCACTATTGCAAAAAGTTGCAAGCCACCCAACTGCCCATCAACAGGATGGATAAGCAAAATGTGCTATAAACATACAATGGAATATTACTCAGCTGTAAGAAGGAATGAAGTATTGACATGCATGAAAACATGAATGAATCTTGGAGACTTAATGTTGCATGCACTAAGCCAGTCACTAAAGGACAAATATTGCATGATGTCACCTGTATGACTTAAGTATATTGAGCAGACACACAGAGCTAGAGTCTGGAAGACAGGTTAAAAGGAGACAGAAAGGGAGTAGAGGATGGCAAGCTGATGCTCAAAATGGCAAAATCCATGATATACTGGAAGGGAGTGGTTTGGCCGTGGATAGGGGTGATGGTGGTGCAGCGATGTGAATGGGGTCGACAGTGCTGGAATGTGAGGTTGAGCAGAGTGGGAGGGTTGGGTTGGACTATACATGGAACTGGGAGGAGAGCTAGAGGAGGGAACAGGTAAATGCTTGGGATTTGTAGGTCTGTGATTGAAACTACAATGGTGGGAATGTTCTTTTGGCAAATACGTGGGAAACGATATACCTGGGCATGCTTCTATGGAATATGAAGGAGTTCATCTTGTCATAGGGTGTTAAATCAGTGGGTGGTGACACACAATAAACAAGAAAATATTAAACTTCCATCCTGGGGATTCCTGCTACATCCTCAAATAGAGGGGCAAGTATCTCACAAGTACATAGGCAGGGCCTAATAAAAGAAAACAGACCAGTATGTTAAGCCCTCAATATTAATGCATGTAAATATGAACATTATTCTTCAAAAATTAAAACTTAGTGGTTATCATAGAACCTATGGGGAAGGAAAAATGGGTGGAAAATAGAACCTAGGGGGAAGGAAGAATGGGTGGAATATAGGGCATTTATGGGGCATTGGAACTGTTCTGCATGGTCTTGCAATGATGGATACAGGCCACTGCATATTGTGTCAGAACATATAAAAGTATACAGTAGAGGGAAGTAGCTGTGGCTCAATCAATTGGGCTCCCGTCTACCATATGGGAGGCCCTGGGTTCGCATCCAGGGCCTCCTTGAGAAGGCAAGCTGAGGCCACGCCCCGCGAAAAGCTGACGCCACAAGATGATGCAAAAAAGGTAGACAAGCAGACACAGAAGAATATGCAGCAAATGGACAGAGAGAGCAGACAGCAAAACGAGTCACAAGGTGGGTAAATAAATAAATAAATAATAGGTCTTTTAAAAAAAAGTATACAGTAGAAAATGCTAACTATAATGTTAATGATTGACCATGGCTAATAGCAATGTTTTGATATTTGTTCATCAATTATAACAAATGTTCCATATTCATGTAGGATGTTATTGGTAGGGGAGGATGTAGGGGAGGAGAGGGGGTAAAGGGAATCCTCTATATTACCTATGTGATTTTTCTGTAACATAATGTTTCTAGGAAAATAAAGTGAAAAAAGAAAGAAACTGGGGGAACATACAGAAGAAATTGTCAATATACATAAAAGATAACATCTTCTGATGATGAAAGACACAATGAAAAAATTATTAATTTATTTTATTTTATTATTATTTTGGCTTTGTTTGAGGGAGGTACTACTGGATTGCTGAATGGTTGCAAATGTGGCAGGGAGAATCACTGTTGAGGGGTGCCTCTGGTAGAAGGATGTGTGGCAAGAGGTGCACCTGGGGCATGCCTCTATGAACTAAAAAGGTGTTCATGTGGTCACAGACAGTTGTCTTGGTGGGTGGAAATCCACACAATAACAAACAGAAAACTAGATCACCATCCAGGGAAATCCTGCTACGTTCTCTATTAGAATAGCAAAAATCTATAGAGTACATTAACAAGGAGTCCATGATCTGAATGTAAATTCAAAAACACATTATTCTTGTGGGGACCTATTGGTGTGGGTGTGATATATTTATTAAATAATACACAGTATAATTACTAAGAGGTGCATGGTATTTACCTGACTGGGAAAGGGTTCTATGGGACAAAATGGGTTAAGCACCCCTGCTCTAAGGCATATGAATATGTTCAAGTGTTCATGGGGCATTGTCTCTGTGGGTGGATACCCACACAATAAGTGAAAGAATATTGAATTCCCATCCTGGGGAATCATGTACATTCTCTAATAGAAGGGCAAGAATCCCCTGAGTACAAGGGCAGTGCCTAACTAAGGAGGACAGACCAATATGCCAGATCATTGAAATTGATGGTTGTACTTATGAACCTTGCTCTTGTGAAATTGAAACTCACACTGGTAATATTTATAACCTAAGACTTATCTCCTGAAAGTCTCTTTGTAGAGCAAATGGGTTTCTCTCTAAGCCAAAGACAGCATATAAATTCACAACCTTCCCCCTGAGTGAGACATGACTCCTGGGGATGAGGATCCCTGGCAGGGAGGGATTATTACCAAGAGTCAAATAGCGGGGCAGGGCAAGATAGCGTCTGAGTGAATGCACCTTATAACCTCTCCTGCAAAGAAGCGGCTGAGTAGGGTTGGAGTCCTGCTGGACCGGGCTGTTTCGGGTGTTTGCAGGGCAGGAGGTGTATGGACGTGGATTTAGTGGGACAGTGACAGAGGAGATTCTTATAAGGGGTAGAATTTTGGGTCTCTTTCATGGAGGTCGGGGCTGTGAGCGGGATGCTTCCCCCAGGAGCTGGCGGCCTGGCAGCGGCGATTCCTGGAGGTTTTGCTGCGCTGGGGAGTTCCCAAGCCCTAATCGGGCTGTTTCAGGGGCTTGCAAAGCAGGAGGTGTCTGGAAGTCGATTTGGTGAGACAGTAACGGAGGAGATTCTTGCAAGAGGTGGAACTTTTGGTTTCTGACACGAAGGTCAGAAGTTCTAAGAGGAATCCTTCCACTTAGGGCTGGCGGCCCATCCGCGGCGGTCCCTGAACTCTTTGTAGTGTAGCAGGGCCCCCAGCAGGCTGTTTTGGGGGATTGCAGGGCAGGAGGTATCTGCATGTCGATATTGTGAGACAGTGACAGAAGAGATTCTTGTGAGAGGTGCAATTTTGGGTTTCTGAAACAGAGCTCAAAGTCTGTAGGCAGGACCCTCCCCCTACGGCTGGTGCCCAGCTGCGGGGATTCCTGAAGGCTGTGGTGCTTTGTGGTGTTTCCAGGCCCCCTGTTAACCAGATTCATGGTTCCCAGGTCTGTGTCCCCTAAACCCTGTTGTCCCACACTCCAGAGACTCACACACCTTGAGTCTGCAATATCACAGAACTCCCACCTCTGAATCCAAAGCATCCTGAGGTCCATCTGAGGTCCTAGATTATCGTAGCCCATGGTGTTTTGTATTTCTTTTTTTTTTGTCTTGGCTGCTAATACTGCATAGTCTCCTGGTCTTTTCTCCCATTTTATCCCCCAAGGCCCTTTTTCATTTATTTAGGCTTTTCTCCTTTTCTTTTTCTTGCTTGTTTCCCTCCCTTTTCTTTGCCCACCCCCTTTTAATTCTTTTTTTTTTCTTTTCTTTCCTTTTCTACTTATTTTATTTTATTTATATAATAGGTGCTGCAGGGAGCACTTCACATTTCCTGTGTTTCCTGATCCTCCATTTCCTCTTTTCTGTGTGAATTGATTTTGGCCACCTACACTAAACCCTTTCCCCCACATCTTGCTATCCTCAATCATCTACTGTTTCTGTTACATTCCACCTCCCTTTCTTTAACACGGAATCGCCTAACTTTTAATTTCTAATACCTTTGTACTGTCTAGTGTCTTTTATATACTCTTGATATTATTTTCTTTCTTCTCTCTCCCTCTCTCATGAAAACGCTGGCTTTGTAATTAATACTATATTACTCCTCATATTCAGTTGACTATCTCATTATAGGTATTCTACTTACTACTATAATTCTATGCAACTTACATGAGTCTAATATCCATTCTCCCAGATTTCACATTGTTGCTCTGTTAACATTGATAACCAATACTACTTTACACATTTTATTTTCTTACTCATATAGCTTACCCTGGTCCTAATATTTCCTTGAAAGTGAACTTAGTCAGCAACAAGAAAACACAGTAAGAAGAACAAAGTGAAAAAGACAAGACATAACACTTACTCAAGAACAACAAGTAATTAATCCCCAAGACTAGACAAAGAAGCTAAGGAACTGATTAAACCCGTCAAGATAAAATGATGACCAGATGGCAACAAAAAACTACAAACCAAACCAATAATCAGGAAAACATGGCGGAATCCAACGAACAAACTAAAAACCAGGAAGGGGAGCAGAACATCGGACAAGTAATTAAAGATCTCAAAACATGTATTAGAGACCAACTTAATGAAGTAAAGGAAGAGATTAACAATATGAAGAAACACTTGGAGAGAAAATTGCAGACATATGCAAAAAGATAACAGATATGATGGGGATGAACACCACAGTTCAAGAAATCAAAAATACATGCTCAGCACATAGCAGCAGATTAGAAGCGGCAGAAGAGAGAATTAGGACATGGTAGACATTACATCTGAAATCAAACAGATAGTAGAACTGATCGATAAAAAGATAGAAAAAATCCAGCTAGGACTTAGGGACCTGAATGACAATGCAAAACATACAAGCATACGTATTATAGTCATCCCGGAAGGAGAAGAGAAGGGAAAGGGGACAGAAGGGGTGTTGCAGGAAATAATGGCTGAAAACTTCCCAAATCTACTGAGAGAGATGAATGTACATGGATAAGAAGCACAATGCACCCCAAATATCGTAAATCCCAACAGGGCCACCGCAAGACATACACTTGTCAAATTATCCAATGCTGAAGACAAAGACAAAATTCTAAAAGCAGCAAGAGAAAAGAAAACCATCACCTACAAGGGAGGCTCCATAAGACTAAGTGCTGATTTCTCATCTAAAACCATGGATGCAAGAAGGCAGTGGCATGATATAGTCAAAGTACTAAAAGAAGAAAATTTCCAACAAAGAATACTCTACCCAGCTAAACTAGATTTCAAAAATGATGGAGAGTTCAAAGTATTCACAGATAAACAGAAACTGAAAGAGTATGCCAACAAGAACCCTGCCCTTAAAGAAATACTAAAGGGAGTTCTGCAAGAAGAAAGGAAAAAACAAGAGAGGAAGAGTTGGAGGAGAGTGTAAGAGCAACAAAAAACATAAAAAGAAAAGGACAAAAACAAACAAAATATGACAAACACAAGCCCAATCAAAATATGGCTAACATAAATAATTCCTTGAAAGTAATAACACTGAATGTCAATGGACTAAACTCACCTATCAAAAGATTCAGACTGGGACATTGGATAAGGAAATATGACCCATCTATATGCTATCTACAAGAAACACATCTTAGCCCCAGGGATTCATGGAGGCTGAAAGTGAATGGTTAGAAAACAATCTTACAAGCAAACAATAACCAAAAAAAGGCAGGAGCAGCTATATTTATACCAGGCAAAATAGACTTTAAATACAAAACAATTGTGAGAGACAAAGAAGGTACTACATATTAGTGAAAGAGATAATCTCTCAAGAAGAATGAACAATCATTAATATTTATGCTCCTAACAAGGGTGCCTCCAAATACCTGAGGCAAACACTGGAAAAACTAAGTGAAAGAAGAGATGCCTCTACAATTATAGCGGGAGATTTTAATACACAACTATCAACTTTGGACAGAACATCTCAAAAGAGAATCACTAAAGAAACAAAAATTTTGAAAAGTATATTAGAGGAGCTGGATCGAATAGACATATAAAGATCATTACACCCGAATACAGCAGGATATACTTTTTGTCAGGTGCACATGGATCATTCTCCAAGATATACCATAGCTAGGCTACAAAGAAAGGCTTAATGAATTCAGAAAGATCGAAATCATATAAAATAATATCTCTGACCACAATGGAGTGAAGCTGGAAGTCTGCAAAGGCCAGAGGGCCAGATATCACACCAAGATATGGAAATTAAACAGCACACTCTTAGAAAAGCAGTGGGTCAAAGAGGATATCTCAAAAGAAATTAATAACTACCTTGGAATTAACGAAAATGATAACAAACAATACCAAAAATTATGGGATGCAGCAAAAGCAGTACTGAGAGGGAAATTTATAGCCATAAATTCATACGTCCAAAAAGAAGAAAGAGCAAAAATTGAAGAATTAACAGCACATTTGGAAGAATTAGGAAAAAAACAACAAAGTAACCCCACAGGAAGAAGAAAGAAAGAAAGAACAAAGAAAAGAGCAAAACTAAATGAAATAGAAAATAGGAAAGCACTTGAAAAGATAAACAAAACCAAGAGTTAGTTCTTTGAGAAGATGAATAAAATTGACAAACCATTAGCTAAACTAACAAAGAAAAAAAGAGAATATGCAAATACATAAAATAAGAATGAGAAAGGAGATATCATTACTGACCCCACAGAAATAAAGACTATCATAAGAGGATACTTTGATAAATTATTCCAACAAAAATGACAATTCAGAGGAAATGGACAAATTCCTAGAAACATATAAGCAGCCTATATTGACGAAAGAATAAAATGATGATCTCAACAAACCAATCACAAGTAAAGAGAGAGAATCAGTCATTAAAAACCTCCCAACTAAGAAATCCCAGGGCCAGACAGCTTCACAGGTGAATTCTACAAAATATTCCAGAAAGAACTAACAACAATCTTGCTGAAACTATTCCAAAAAATCGAAACAGAAGGAACATTACCTAACTCATTCTATGATGCCAACATTGCCCTAGTACCAAAGCTAAACAAAGACACCACAAGATAGGAAAATTAGATCCCAATTTCTCTAATGAATCTAGATGCAAAAATCCTCAACACAATACTTGCTAACCGTATTCAACAACACATTAAACGAATTATACACCATGACCAAGTGGGATTCAATCCAGGTATGCAAGGATGGTTCAAAATAAGAAAATCAATCAATGTAATACACCATATAAACAGACTGCAGGAAAAAAAATCGCATGATTATATCTATAGATGCAGAAAAAGCATTTGAAAAAAAACAACACATTTTCTTGATAAAAACACTGTAAAAGATTGGAATACAAAGAAATTTTTTGAATATGACAAAGAGTATATATGAAAAACACACAGCCAACATCGTTTACAATGGTGAAATCCTAAAATCCTTCCCTCTAAGATCAGGAACAAGACAAGGATGCCCACTCTCACCCCTTCTATTTAACATTGTCTTAGAAGTACTTGCCCGAGCACTGAGGCAAGAATCAGATACAAAAGAAATTCAAATTGGAAAGGAAGAAGTCAAAATTTCATTATTTGCAGATGACATGATCCTATACATAGAAAACCCTGAGAGGTCTACAACAAAGCTTCTAGAACTCATAAATGAGTTTAGTAAAATCGTAGGTTGTAAGATCAGTACGCAAAAATCAGTAGCATTTCTGTACACCAATAATGAGCAAGCTCAGGAGGAAATCAAGAAACAAATACCATTTGCAATAGTCAATAAAAAAATCAAATACCTAGGAATAAATTTAACTAAAGATGTAAAAAACTTATACACAGAGAACTACAAAACACTGTTCACGGAAATCAAAGAAGACCTAAATAAATGGAAGAATATTCCCTGTTCATGGATAGGAAGAATAAATATTATTAAGATGTCTATCCTACCAAAACTGATCTACACATTCAATGCAATCCCAATAAAAATCAACACAGCATTCTTTAAGATACTAGAAAAACTAACTATGAAATTTATTTGGAGAGGAAAGGGGCCCCGAATAGCCAAAGACATATTGAAAAAGGAAAACGAAATTGAAGGAATCACAATATCTGACTTCAAAACATACTAAAAAGCTACATGAGCGAAAAGGCATGGTATTGGCACAAGGAGAGACACATAGACCAATGGAGCCAAATTGAGAGTTCTGATATAGATCCTCATATATATAGCCATATAATATTTGATAAAGCCACCTAACCCTCTCAACTAGGAGAGAATGGCCTATTCAACAAATCAAATGGTGCCTGGAGAACTGGATATCCATATGTAAAAGAATGAAAGAGGATTACCGTCTCACACCTTATACAAAAATCAACTCAAGATGGATCAAAGACCTAAATATAAGAGCCAAGAACATAAAGACTTTGGAAAGCAGTGTAGGGAAGAATATACAAGACCTTGTAATAGGAAAGACCTCATGAACTTCACACGAAAAGCCAGAGTAGCAAAGGAACAAATAGATAAATAAGACCTCCTCAAAAATGAAGCATTCTGTACCTCAAGGAAGTTCACCAAGAAAGTGAAAAGAGAGCCTACACAATGGGATAAAATAATTGGTAACCATATATCGGATAGGAGACTTATAACCTGAATATATAAAGAACTCCTATATTTTGAAAATAAAAAGATAAACAATCCAATTAAAAAATGGGAAAAAGACTTAAACAGACACTTCTCCAAAGAAGAAATACAAATGGCTAAAAAGCACATGAAAAAATGCTCCAAATCTCTAGCTATCAGGGAAATATATCAAAATTACAATGAGATACCATCTTACTCCCATAAGATTGGCAGCTATGAGAAAAAACAGAAGACTACAAATTCTGCAGAGGATGTGAAGGAATGGCAACACTCATCCACTGCTGGTGGGAATGCAGAAGGATCCAAACATTCTGGAGAAGAGTTTGGCGGTTTCTCAAAAAACTAACCAGAGATCTTCCAAATGACCCAGCAATTCAACTGCTGGGTATATACCTAGTAGAACTGAAAACAAAGACACAAACCATAATATGAACACCAATGTTCATAGCAGCATTGTTCACTATTGCCAAAAGTTGGAATCAACCCAAATGCCCATCAACAGATGAATGGATAAATAAAATGTGGTATATACATACAATGGAATACTACTCAGCTTTAAGAACAAATGCACTACAAGCACATGTGATAACATGGGTGAATCTTGAGAACGTTATGTTGAGTGAAGCAACCCAGGCATTGAAGGACAAATACTACATGACCTCAATGATATGAAATAAGTAAACCAAGCTACCTCAGAGAGTAGAGACTGGATGAGAGGCTTACAGTAAATCGGGGGGTAGAAGAAGGATATAAGCTGACACCTACATGGGTGAAATCTATGATAAGCTGGAGGTAAGTATATGTAAAAGGAAGGGATAAAATGTGGGCATAGGGTTACCTTTGGGTACGGCTTTGCAGGCTTGAAGCGGGCTAGGGATGGGAGGATGGGTAATATTGCCCAAGAAATTGGGGGAGGGTTAGGCAACATACGAACATAGGAGATTGTCAGGTATTTTGTTGAGAGTATAATGCTGAGAAAACCTTTCCAAAAATATAATAAGGAAAATTATCTCTTTAAGATGCTTAAAGGGGATAATCTGATGCAGGACAGGCTCTTAAGGAATATGTGAATGCTCATTTTGCCATAGTGGGTTATATCATTGGATAGAGACCCATATAATTAGTGTGAAGGTATACCCACATCCCAGGGAGGACTAATGCCATCAAATAGAGGGAACTGTATCTCTCAAGAGAAATAGTGGCTCCCAGGGCATTAGGGCAGTTGAGCATGTCAAGCCCTCAACACTGTTGCAACTATCTCTGAACATGGCCCTTCAAGCAATGAAGATTGACTGTCACTGTGGGCCCTAAGGGGAGGGAGAAAGAGGTATTGAATAGAAGGAACCAATGTAACTGTGTGGGCAATAGAAGTGTTTCACAAGAGTACGCAAGGATGGATATAAGACATGTAAAATTACACCAAAAATATATAGGGGCTGACAGGCTAAAATGTAAATCATAATGTAAAACATAAGATAGCTAAAAATTTAGAAAATTGTATAGTCTAAAATATAAACAACAATGTAAACACAAATGTTACCTTGTTTGAAAGCTATTGTCTCAATATTTGTACATCAGTTCCAGTAAATATAGTATGAACATGTAATAAGATTATTGCTGTGGAAAGGAAAAGGTTTTATGTTGGATATGTGGGAATACTGTATATTGTATATATAAATTACTGTGATCTAAAACTCTTGTGAAGATAAACTTAATAATTTGAAAAAAGAAAAGAAAAAGATAAGATGTAGAATTTTTCCAAATTAATATGTATTCTAGATCTAACCTTTAAACTTATTGCTATATTCCATTTTACTATTAAGGGAACCTGGCAATATATTGGGCTTCGCTTTTCAGGAAGTTTTGGATCACAGAGAGGTTCAACAATGGCAGCGGAGGAATACTGGTGTGGGATGTTATTGACAGGGGACACATGGTTAGCAGGGAGTTCTCCAGTGCCTATATCCAGGTACATAAAAATGTTTGGATATTTTCATAGTGGAAACAAGTAAAAACAACAACTGAGGGGGTGCTAATCCTGGCCAGGGGAGCTCTATCACAGTCGCTAAAGGAACAGCAACAATCCCCCAAATGCAACGGCAAACACCAAAACAAATGAACTTCCAACAATGAGCCCTTGATACTAATGACTATTTTGTGAGCCTGTGCACCTGAAATAAGAACAAGGCCTAGAGCTGCAGTATTCCTAGGAGTTACCTCCTGAGAGCCTCCATATTGCTCAAATGTGGCCAGTCTCGAAGCCAAACTCAGCATATAAATGCGTTACCTTCCCCCCAGCGAAGGACATGACTCCCGGGGATGAGCCTCCCTGGTGCCGAGGGATTACTACCAAGTACCAGCTGATGATGTAACTAGAAAAGGACCTTGAATAAAAGGTTCAACTCGGACCAACAGAATATCTCAGTCTACATATAATAACAGGAATTAAAAATGCTTTTTGACCTGAATCAAGGGGGAAATGGAAAGGACAAATGAGTTCATATGGCTATGAGTCTCAAAAAAAGAGCTAGGAGGTTATCAGAGGGGTCGCCCTTATGCACACCTCAGCAGAGTCCCAGAGACAGATAAAGTAGATACAACCCTGGGTATTGGTTCTTCTGAGGGTTACAGAGATCCACAGGTTCTATGGTCATGGCAGATGGAGATCAGTGCCATATCAGTTGGCCCTTCTTTGGAGTTGATGTTTCTGTGTGATGGAGCTGGACTCAGATGTTATCTTTGTTCACAAGCCTTTCCTGTTACTTAACCAGAATTGTAGTTGGTGCTGGGGTTTAATATATACCCAGGGGATCTGAATCTCTGGACAGACCATATGATAGCCAGGCCCTGAGCCTCAACAGACTTCAGCTCCTACACTCTGGTTTATTGGACTTACCCCATTCAGCTAACATGGAGGTGAAGAAGGTCAACCACTACGCCATGGAGCCAAGAGTGCCTACAACTGTAAGCAGAAGGATTGCATCCAGCATCCATGTGGAATCTAAGCCCCCTCTTGATATAGATGTGGAGTGGACACAACCATTCCAAAGTCCACAGGATGGAGGAATAGAGTATGGATTAGAGTGGACTTACTGATATTCTATTCATGAACTATTGTGATTAGTAATCGAAGAAAATGTGGCATTGGTGTGGAGAAAGTGGTCATGGTGGCTGCTGGGTGTGGGGAATGGAAGGACGAGATGAGATCTGGAGGCGTTTTCGGGACTTGGAGTTGTCCTGGGTGATGCTGCAGGGACTATTACCGGACATTGTATGTCCCCCCATGCCCCCCTGGATGGAACGTGGGAGAGAGTGGGGCTATGATGTGGACCATTGACCATGAGGTGCAATGATGCTCAGAGATGTATTCACCAAATGTAATTAATGTCTCATGATGATGGAGAAGAATGTTGCTATGGGGGGAGGAGTGGGGGAAGCGGGGTGGGGTGCATATGGAGACCTCATACTTTTTGAATGTAATATTTAAAAAATGAATAAAGACAAAAAAAAAAAAGACAACTAGCAATGTATTTGGAAGAACACCGAGACCAAAACGGAGAAATATTAAATACAAATGAGTTTTTATGGCTAAAAATTTCAAAGTGAGTTACAAGGTCATCTGAAAGGTTATACTTATGCAACTCTGAAGAAGCTGTCACTGACTGCCACAGTAAACACTGCTTCAAGCAAGGGTACTACCAAGGCCTCTAGAGCAACCAAGACAATATAGCCAGGGCAGACAACCCCAGGAAACCGGCACCCCATTAGTGGGCCTTACCTTGGGTTATATTATAACCTATTTCCCCAATGTATCAGAGTTACTCATGTATAATTTTCCTGCACATGGTTCTAACATCACTTTTATTTGAACTAGTAATTAGTACTATAACCATTAAATATATGCCCCAAAGACTTAAATCTTCCAGCTGTTCATATGCCAGTTGAGCCATGAATCTCAGCAGAGCTGCAACCAACACCTTACTCTCCAGTTCATCGCACTCACCCCAACAATTAAAAACAGGATGATGATGGAAAGTGCCCATCCCAAAAAGCAGAAAGCATTATTCTAGTAATGGAAGAACTTGTAATGTAGATATAAACACAGTGGTCCTCAAAGTTCTGAGGGGAGAGAGAAGGAATATAGGTGAAACATGGGCCATTTTGGGGACATTGGAATTGTGCTGCACGATATTGCAGTGATGGATACAGGCCAGTATACATGTTGTCAACACTTACAAAATTCTGTGGTGCAAAGTGTAAACCATAATGTAAATTATAGACAATGTTTAGTAGGAATGCTTAAAATGTGTTCATTAGTTGTAACAAATGTACCACACACTAATGAAAGTTGTTGTTACTAGGACAAAGTGTGGGAGGGACAGAGGTGGGGTATATGGGAATCCTCTATATTTTCACTGTACTATTTATGGAATATAAAGCTTTTTTAAAAATAAAGGGAAAAGACAACCAGCAAGATGATGGTAGAGTTAAGGAGCTCTAAGAGTCAGCTCATGCTACAGGGGCAGATAGCAATCACCCAGAGCTATCTAAAGCAACTGCGTAGGGGCTCCAGGAGACCAAAAGAGCATCCTGGAACATCCCTGATAGAATGGGAGAAGGAGACTGTCCATCTGCAGAGAAGATTCGTGAGTAAAGCACTCCACAATGCTGAGGCCAGTGCCCATACTCCAATGGCAGCCCAAGCCACCTCAGGAGTTATTCTGTATCTGGAATTAGAAGCTCCAGTTCACAAAAATGGGGGAGGAAGAGACGGTTTGGCACCAACTTCAGCTGCCGATTAGTAAATTCAGCTGGCTAAAGTATAATCCTAAGAACAGCTAAAGTTTGAAACTGTCCAAGTCATAAAGAGGCCAGTAGTGGCCAATTTAAATCTGCGCCCAGAATGAAGGGAAGTGGGAGGGACTGAAAATCAGTACTGGTAGGGACAAGTCATCCACATCAGATTGCACCTCTAGCCTAAGTGCCAGCCCCACCACTGGCAGGGAAGCTGGGAGGACCTGCACCAGCCTCTCCATGAAACTACAGGCCAGGCCTATGAGGCTGGTGCTTATCCTACTCTGAAGGCACAAGCCACCTCAGGAGCTATTCTGTGGCTGAAATTTGAAGCTCCATTTCCCAAAAATGGGGGAGGAAGACAGTTGGCCACCAACTTCAGCTACTGATTAGTAAATCTGGCTGGCTAAAGTATAACCCTAAGAACAGCTAAAGTTTAATCCTGTCCAAAGTCAGGAAGAGGCCAGTAGCTGCCAGTTTGACTTCACCCCTGGCACTAGAAGAAGAGGGGCTGATTGAAAATCACAGTGAAGGTAGTAACTGGCTTCTTTCCACTCAGATTTGACTGCAGATGAGGCTAGGCTTCAACCTGACGTCTGGCAAGGAGGAAGATGGCGGGACCAGTGTCAGCCTCTCCAGGTAACTGCAGGTACTATCAGTGGGCACAGCCTGAATAGTTGGAAGTCTACCTGGGCAACTACAGTTCTTTTGAGCCCACAAGGTATAGATTGCTGCCCACACCTCCAGCTCCAGCTCCACCCAAGGCAAGGGAGGAAGCGGCATGAAGCTTCATCAGTCTCTCCAGGCAACTACAGACCCTCTTGGCATGTAAGACTTGGATTATTACATATAGCTATGGCTCTGTCCTTAACCATGGCAAAGGACAGAGATGGGAGAAGCTTGAGCAATCCCCAGGCCAATGAGGGCAATTTGAACCTCCACACCTTACAGCACCAACTACATCCTCAGATCCCACTACACAACTAGCAAGGGAGATAGGGCAGAAAGCCCTAAAGAGAGAAACTGCACCTAGAATAAATACAGCCAGGTGCCAATACACCAACAAAAAACTATAATCCATACCAAGAAACAGGAAGATATGGCCCAGTTAAAGGAACAAGAAAAGCATCCAGATGACATAAAGGAGTTGAGACAACTATTCATCGATGTTCAAGCAAAGCTCCTTAATAAAGTCAATGAGATGACAGAGAGTCTAAAACTGCAAGCAAGATAGTCCCATCCATCAGCCCCATGGGATCTAAGCCCCCACTCAATTAGAGGCAGAGTGGGCATCATCATCCCAGAAGCCTCAGGATTGGGAAATGAATGACGGACTAGAGTAGATTTACTGCTGTTCAACCATAGGCTTATTGTAATTTTAGCAATGGAAGAACTTTTATCATTGATGTGGAAGTAGTGGCCACCAGAGGTTCTGAGGGGAGGGAGAGGGAAAAATAGGTGTAATATGGGGGCATTTTCGGGACACTGGAATGGTCCTGAATGGTGTCATAATGACATATACAGGCCATTATATATTTTGTCATAATTTAATTGCATGGGACAGAGTGTAAACTACAATGTTTACTATATACCATGATTAGTGGCATTGCTCCTATAATGTGTTCATCAATGGTAACAAATATACCACACTAATGAAGGATGTTGTTAATTTGGAAAGTATGGAAGGGGTAGGGGGTGGGGCATATGGGAACCCCCTATATCATTTATGTGACATTTATGGAATCTAAAGTTTCTTTAAAATAAATAATACCCTGCCCCCAAGAAAGAAAAGTTGGAGGACTCTCACTTCCAGACTTTAAATCATATTACCTAGCTACAATAGTAAAAACAGCATGGTACTGGCATAAAGATAGACACACAGACCAATGGAACCGAACTGATGGTTCAGAAACAGACCCTCACATCTACAGCCAAGTGATTTTTGACAAGCTTGTCAAACCCACCCAGTTGGGGCAGAACAGTTTATTCAACAAATAGTATTGGGAGAACTGGATATGCATGCCCAAAATAAACAAAGAAGAACCCTATCTCACACCTTATACAAAAATTAACTCAAAATGGATCAAAGACCTAAATATAAAAGGAAGCACAATAAAGCTCCTAGAAGAAAATGTAAGGAAACATCTTCAAGACCTGGTGGTAGGTGATGGAGTCTTAAACCTTACACCAAAAGCACAAACAACAAAAGAAACGAGCCCTATGCCAGCCTATAGCTAAGATCATAAGCTGGACCCATAGAGCCTTAAGAGGGAAGAGGAAGGCTGAACCCTCACAGACGTCACCCACCACCTTGCTTCAACACATGGCAGAATTTGAGCCTAGGCTGTCTCCCACAGACTCTGGCACCATGAACCTATTTGATCAGAAGATCAACTTTAATGCACTCTTAAAATTTTCCCACATAACCCCCTCAACACAGCAGCACCTGAAGGTCTATGCCAGTTTTGCACTCTATGTTTGTGGTGACTGAGGGGGCCTATGTTCATGTGTTCACTCATTTCATTCAGGCTGGCCTGCTGTCTGCCCTGGGCTCCCTAGGGTTGATGGTTTACCTGATGGCAACACCTCATAGCCATGAAACTGAGCAAAAAAGACTGGGACTTCATGCTGACTTTGCTTTCCTTACAGGAGTTGGCCTGGACCCTACCCTGGAGTTGTGTATTGCCATCAACCCAAGTATCCTTCCCTCTGCATTCATGGGAACAGAAATCATCTTCACCTGCTTCATCCTACGTGCACTCTAGGCCAGACATAGCTGCCTCTTCCTGGGAGTTATCCTGATGTCAGCCATGAACCTGCTACTGTCTTCCCTGGGGAACTTTTTCTTCAGATCCATTTGGCTTTTCTTGGCAAACCTATATGTGGGGCTGGTGGTCATGTGTGGCTTTGTTCTTTTTTATATTCAACTCATTATTGAAAAGGCTGAAAATGGAAATAAGGATTATATCTGGCACTGCACTGATTTCTTCCTGGATTTTGTTACGCTATTCAGAAACCTCATGATATTCCTAGCTATGAATGAGAATAAAGAGAAGGAATGAAATGACCATCTAGCCTTTCCCAATTTGACTTTCTCTCCCTCCACCCCTCATTTCCTTTTTGCATAATTACAGGTGGCATGTTCTGATCATGAAAAGCATCAGAAAATCTTTTGTACTTTGTGGTTTTATTTTGAATTTTTTGATAAAAAAATTTCTTAGCAGAATATAATTTGGAATTTGGTTTCATAAAAATAAAAACTGATGGAGAGGATGTGAAAACATAGGAATGCTTCTTTACTTTAGAGGGAATTAAGAAGCATACAGACACTGTGGAAGACTGTTTGGCAGTTCCTAAAGAAGTTGAATATGGATTTGCCATGTTACACAGCAATACTACTACGAAGTTTACACCCAGAAGAACTGAGATCAGTGACATGAACAGACATCTGCAGACCAATATTCATGGAGGCATTATTCACAGTTCCCAAAGATGGAGACCCAGATGTCCATCAGCTGAAAAATGGTTACACAAATTGTGGTATATACATGCAATATAATATGATGCATCTGTAAGAAGAAATGAAGTCGTGAAGAATATGACAACATGAGCGAACCTAGAGGACATTATGTGGGGTGAGGCAAGCCAGACAGGAAAGGACACTTACTGTATGATTGTGCTATTATAAACCAAATATTATGAGTTATTAACAAGAGTATCAGTCACCAGAAAATAGAAGGAGTTTAGATAATGGAAGGCTGAGGTTTAATCTGGGAAGAACTGGTAAACATGTTTTTTGCAAATTTTTTGAAATGAATACAATGGTGAAAGCACATCATACAAATGCCAGTGTTCCTGTATTTTTGGTTTGTAACTCTACATTTTGCTATGAATCTAAAATGCAAATGCACAAAATGTAATGATACATCAGTGGTGGTTATAGACCCAATATATAAACATGCAATTTGTTAAAAGATCTACACAAAGTTGGGTGGATGGAGGAGTATAGGAACATTGTGTATTCTATTAAGTTTAATTTGGCATCATCTGGTATCAAAATAAATGCAACTGTTGTGTATTTAGGGCATTAAGTTTAAGCTCCATGATATCCACAAATAAAATATCAGATAATATGCAAACTTATAGAGACAAAAAGTAGAGTATAGATTGCCAGGGATGGGGAGCAGGAGCAACGGGGAGTTGATGCAAAATGAGTCCTGTCCAAGGTGACCAGAAAATTCAAATAATGTATGGTAGTTAGAGTACAGCAACATTGTGAGTGCGATTAATCCCACTAAACGGTATGCTTTGGAAGGGCTGGGTTAGTAAGATTCATGTTATACATCTACAGGACCTTGTAATAGGAAATGGCTTCATGAATTTCACACCAAAAGCACAAGCAGCAAAAGAACAAATAGATAAATGGGACTTCCTCAAAATTAAAGCCTTCTGCACCTCAAAGGAGTTTGTCAAGAAAGTAAAAAGGGAACCCACACAATGGGAGAAAATATTTGGCAACCATATATCTGATAAGAGGCTTATAACTTGCATATATAAAGAACTCATAAATCTTGAAAACAAAAAGATAAACAACCCATTTAAAAAATGGGAAAAAGATTTAAACAGACAATTCTCCAAAGAAAAAATACAAATGGCTAAAAAGCACATGAAAAAATGCTCCAAATCTCTAGCTATCAGGGAAATGCAAATCAAAACTACAACGAGATACCATCTCACTCCCATAAGATTGGCAGCTATGAAAAAAACAGAAGAATACAAATGCTGGAGAGGATGTGAAGAAAGGGGAACACTCATCCACTGCTGGTGGGAATGCAGAAGGATCCAACCATTTTGGAGGACAGTTTGGCGATTTCTCAGAAAACTAACCATAGATTTGCCATATGACCCAGCAATACCACTGCTGGGTATATACCCATCAGAACTGAAAACAAGGACACAAACAGATATATGTACACCGATGTTCATAGCAGCATTGTTTACTATCGCCAAAAGTTGGAATCAATCCAAATGTCCATCAACAGACGAGTGGATCAATAAAATGTGGTATATACACACAATGGAATACTACTCGGCTGTTAGAACAAATACACTACAATCACACGTGATAACATGGATGAACCTTGAGAATCTTATGTTGAGTGAAGCAACCCAGGCATTGAAGGACAAATACTACATGACCTCAATGATATGAAATACGCAAACTGCCTCAGAGAGCTAGACACCGGAAAAGAGGCTTACAGGAAATCGGGGGGTGGAGGAAGGGTGTGAGTTAACGTCTGGAGGGGTGGAATCTGTGACGAGCTGGCGGTAAGTATGAGCACAAAGAAGGGACAAAATGGGGGCAAGGGGGTGCCTTCGGGTGGGGCTTTGTGGGTTTGAGGGGGGCTGGGGATGGGCAGAGGGGTAATATTGTCCAAAAATTGGGGGGAGGGAGGGGCAACATACGAACATGGGAGAGTGTCAGGTGTTAGTTGAGAACAAAATGTTGAGAAAATCGTATCAAAGTATAAGTAGGAGGGTTACCTGTTTAGGATGCTCAGGGGGATGGGCTGATGCGGGACGGACTCTGGGTGAATAGCTGAAGGCTCATTATGCCAAGGTGGGTTGTACCATTGGGAAGAGACCCAAGAAGTGAGAGTTGGGGTGGACCCACATCCTGGGGAGGACTAATGCCATCAAATAGAGAGAACTGTATCTCTAGTGAGAAAGGATGGCTCCCAGGGCATTAGGGCAGTTGAGAAAGTCAGGCCCTGAATACTGCTGCAAGTATCTCTGGACATGGCTTCTCGGGAAAGGGAGATTGGCTGACGTTGTGGGCCCCAGGGGGAGGGGAAAATGGATGTGGAATGGATGGAAACAAGGTAAATATGGGGGCAAGAGAGGAGTTTTGTGAGAATACACGAAGATGAATATAAAACAGGTAATATTACTCCAAAAACATATAGGGGATGACAGACTAATAATGTAAACCATAAGGCAAAATATAGGATAACTAAAAAATTTAGAAAACTGTACAACCTAAAGTATGGACCACATAGTAAGCACAGATGTCATCTTGTTTGAAAGCTATTGTCTCGGAATCTGTACATCAGTTTCAGGAAATATGATATGAACAAGTTAAGAGATTATCGCTGTGGAAGGGAAAAGGTTTTATGGTGAATCTGGGGAAGTACTGTATATTGTATATATGAATTTCGGTGATCTAAGACTCTTGTGAAGCTGACATTATGCTGGGATTGACTTTACAGGAAGTTTTGGATCACAGAGTGGTTCAACAATGGCAGCGGAGGAATACTGATATAGGATGTTATTGACAGGATATATATGGTTGACAGGGAGTTATATAGGGCATATGCCCAGGGTATATAGTAATGTCTAGATATACTCATAGTGGAAACAATTAAAAACAATAGCTGGGGGGGTACTGGGCCCCTGGCCGGGGGGTCACTGTCGTGGACCCTGGGGGAGCAGCGGCAGTTCCCCAGGTGCAACAGCAAGAACCAGGAAGGAAGGAGGGCCCAAAAGTGGGCTCCTGATTCTTATGGCTATGCTTTTGAGCCTATACACCTCCAATAAGAATAATGCCTAGAGTAGCACTGTGCCTGGGAGTATCCTCCTGACAGCCTTCATGTTACTCAAATGTGGCCACTCTCACAGCCAAACTCAGCATGTAAATGCAGTGCAGTCCCCCCAGCCTGGGACATGTCACCCGGGGATGAGCCTCCCTGGCACCGAGGGATCACTACCACATATCAGCTGAAGATGCAACTAGAAAAGGACCTTGAATTAAAGGTTCAACACGGATCAGCAGAATATCCCTGTCTACATATAATAACATGACTTCAAAATGCTGTTTGACCTAATGGAAGGGGGAAATGGAAAGGAGAAATGAGAATATAAGGCTATGAGTCTCTAAAAAAGAGTCTGGAGGCTGTCAGAAGGAATGCCCTTATGCACAAATGAGCAGAGTCTGAGAGACAGATAAAGTAGATACAACCCCAGGTATTGGTTCTTTTGAGGAATAAAGAGACCCACGGGTTCTATGATCATGGCAGATGGGGTTAACTGCCATGGCAGATGGCCCTTCTCTGGAGCTGGTGTTTCTGCGCGATGGAATTGGACTCAGAGGGGATCTCTTTTCACAAGACTTGCATGCTACTTTAATGGAATTGTAGTTGGTGCTGGGGTTTTAGATATATTTAGGGGATTTGAATCTCTGGACTGATAATATGACACCCAGGCCCACAGCCTCAACAGACTTCAGCTCCTACACTTTGATTTATTGGACTTACCCCACTCAGCTAACATCGAGTTGAAGAAGGTCAACCACCATACCATGGAGCCTAGAGTGTCTACAACTGAAAGCAGGAGGAGTGCATCCAGTATCCATGTGGAATCTAAGCCCCCACTTGACATAGATGTGCAATGGACACAACCAATCCAATGTCCACAGAGAAAATGTGGAACGGGTGTGGGAAGGGTAGCCATAGTGGCTGCTGGGTTTGGGGAATGGGAGGAAGAGATGAGATATGGAGGCGTTTTCGGGACGAGGAGATGTCCTGGGTGGTGCTTCATGGACAATTACGGGACATTGTAGATCCCCCCAGGGCCCACTGGATGGAACGTGGGAGAGTGTGGGCTATGATGTGGACCATTGACTAGGGGTGCAGCTATACTCAGAGATGTACTTACCAGGTGCAATGGATGTGTCATGATGATGGGAGAGAGTGTTGCTGTGGGGGGAGTGGGGGGTGGGGGCAGTGGGGTTGAATGGGACCTCATATTTTTTTAATGTAATTTTTAAAAATAAATAATTAAAAAAAAAAAGACGATATTGAAGGCATCAAAAAAAAAAGATTCATGTTATAAATGTTTGCACAAATGAATAAAAATAAACTAAAGAGATAATGAGAGATGTAATACATGATTCTGGGTGGGATCTAAGAATGCAGGACATTATTGGGACTAAAAAATAGAATACAGAATATGAGCTTTCTATCCATATAAAATTTCTTGAACTTAATAACTGCACTTAAGGCGATTATATAGGTGAATGTCCTTGATTGTAGGAAATGTGCACTGAAGTATTATGAGTTCAAGGAGAATGATGTGTGGAATCTGTTCTCAAATGTTCAGAAGATGGGTGGATAGCTAGACAGAAAGACCAAAGGTGGTAAAATGTTGAAATTGGTCGGTCTGAGTATTTGGGGAGTTGGGCATGTGTTGGAGTTCTCTATATTATTTTTTTAATGTTTCTTTCTCTATGTTTTTTCTAATGTTACATGCCAAAATATAAGAAATCGGCACATACCTCCCACCCCCCTCACCCCACTCCTCCCCCATCAACAACCTCTTTCATCATCATGGCACATTCATTGCATTTGGTGAATACATTTTGGAGCACTGCTGCACCACATGGACATTGGTTTACATTGTAGTTTACACTCTCCCCCAGTCCACCCAGTGGGCCATGGCAGGACATACAATGTCCAGCATCTGTCCCTGCAGTACAACTCAGGACAACTCCAAGTCCTGAAAGTGCCCCCACATCATATCTCTTCTTCCCTCTCCCTACCCTCAGCAGCTACCATACTGCCCTGTAAGGTTGAGGTTGTTTCAAAACAAAAAGCTAAAGAAAATAAAACGCTAAGACGGTATAACTCAAAGAACGATCCCTAACATCAACTGTGGCATTTAGTAATTAATAATGTACTTATTAATATTGATTCATCAATTGGAAGAAAGGTATCACACTAATGCAAGATGTTAATAACAGAAGAAAGTGTATCTGAATTGTTGAAAGGGTATATGGGAAACCTCTGTACTTTCTGCTCAATTTGTTTGTAAACCTAAAACTACTCTAAAAATAAAGTCGCCTATACTACTGATACATTGTTGGTGAGAGAGCTTCAGTTTGAAAAAGAGTGCATTAGAATTTCAGTGCACTAACGTATGCTGTAGGAAAAGTTAGAAAACAATAAAATGTCCACAGGCTGGGAACTAGTTAAATAGGTAATGATATACAATTAAAAACTAAGTCACAATAAAAAGATTAGCCTCATCTCTATGCACTTAGAGGGAACTGTATCTGAGATACATTTGTTAAAAAAGAATGATATGCATAGTATGCCTCTTTTTATATCAAAAGGATATATATGTGTACACCCTCACACAAACATATAGATACACATTTATACATGTAAATAGTTTTATATTCATAGTCTATTTCTAGAAAGATACACACAGCAAACTGATAGCTGGTTTCCTTTGGGTGGGTAGCAACAGGATACTGGAAGCATGTTTATTCTCTGAATATTTGACTATGTATTTATGTTACTTTTCAATAATAAAAAAAAACTAATTAATTTTAAGGGGAGCAGGGGATGTATTTATTGAGCCACAGGTGGTCATTTCTTTAAGTATAGTCTATATAAAGAGACTTGGGTTGCAATTATCTGAGTAAAGGAAAAACAGCACTCAAAAAGCTATCATTGTAAATTCCAGAGATGAAGTAACTTGTTAACAAGCCATTAACCTTTGGAATTATTCAATAGTCATAACCAATTAGGTTTGTTTTTGTATTGCAACTTTCAAAAGGGCCAAACAATCCCAGAGAAAGACCTTCACATTATCTGTCCATTTTATTTTCCCCCTGAACAGAGCACTGGGATAATTAAACTAAACTTCAGATTTAATCCTGTTAAAGACCAGAGCCTTGACATTGGCAGGACAAACAAGAGTATTACATTCAGTTACAGCACAATTTAAGACATATTCACAAAATGCATTTAAACGCTGAAGCTGCAACAGAAAACAATCACACTCTGACTATTCGTTCTCACTGAATTATGTTAATTCAAGCTCTAATATGTTCTGCTGTTTCATTTTTCAATGAAGCAATCTCACTCAATTTAGCATCACATGTATATTACTCCCTATCAGAGTTTTATGCCAAACAGTACCAAGAGCTCCTTGACTTAGTCAAAATAATGTTCTCCCCAAATCTAGTTTCTAAATGACTATACATTACTCTTAACTAATCTCAGAAATTGTGATACAGAAATATTTTAAAGATTTATTTATTTCCCCCCCTCCCCTCCACCTCCCCCCACCCTGCTGTTTTTGCTCTCTGTATCCATTCACTGTGTGATCTTCTGTATCTATTTCTCTTTTGGTCTTCACTTCTCATTTTTTTCTCCTCTAGGATTCACCAGAATTTGATCCTGGGGACCTCTGATGTAGAGAGATGTTCCCTTTCACTTGTGCCACCTCAGTTCCTGGTTTCTGCTGCGCTTCACATTGACTCTCCCCTTCATCTCTCTTTTGGTGAGAGACTCACTGCACAGGCACTGGCTCAACATGCGGGCACTCAACTCACAGCACAGGCACTCAGCTCACCATGCGGGCACTTGCTGACCACACAGGCACTGGCTTGCTGTGCAGGGACACTTTCTCTTTCACCAGGAAGCCCCAGGGATCAAACCCGGGTCCTCCCATATGGTAGGCAGATGCCCTATCTCTTGAGCCACATCACTTCCCACAGAAATTGTAAACCTTAACACTTTTTGAAAAGTGATAAATATTGGTGTATTATGTTGAGTTACATTCTGACTATGAGTTGGTTGGACAAGGACAATAATCTACAATGGTGCCTAGAAAGAGGTGAATCAAGGTTTTGAGGGATCTGAAACAGAAACAATTTGAAGAACCTTTTTAAGAAAAAGAACATAAAACTATAGATAACAATACTCTGTTCAAAAGTACGGTGGGTTTAGAGCTGTATGAAACCCAGAAAAGCATGTTTTAAACTTAATCCATTACTGGGATTAACAATGGTGTGAATCCACTGTAAACAGGGTTTTTTGATGAGGCTGCTTCAGTTAAAGTGTGTCCCATCTCAATCAGAGTAAGTCTTAATCCTATTATTGGAACCCTTCATAAGCAGAAATGAAAATCAGACAGATAGAGAAAAAACCAGGGGAAGCAAGAAGCTGAAGTTCAACAAAACCAAAAAGAGAAGGGAGAGGCCAGGAAAGGCCACAGTGTGCACTGCCATCTAACAGAGGAGTCCAAAACCAAGGATCATTGGCAGTTTGCCCTAGAACAACAGTCTTTGGGAAGAAACCAACATCTGGATGAAGTCTTAACTGGGATTTTTTAACTGACCTCAAAATCATGAGCCATTAAAATCCCATTGTTTAAGCCAACCCATGCATGATATTTACTTAATGAGCCAAGGAAATTAAAACAAACATTAAATATTTATTCTGAAAGTATAACAAAATCACAAATTAAAAATTTATAAAGCTAACAAATATCACAAAAATTCAGAAAAAATAACATTTTTGTTAGTGCTTTCTTCTTTTTAATATAGGAATTTGTAGCTATAAATTTTGTTCTCATCATTGCTTTTGCTGCATCCCATAGGTTTTGAAACATTGTGTTGACATATTTATTCTGATTTCAAGGTAGTTAATGATTTCTTTTGCAATATCCTCCTTGACCCACCAATTGTCTAAGAGTGAGTTGTTTAACTTCCATGCCATTCTGCCTACTCTGGTTCTCTGATCCTTACTGATTTTCAGCTTTATTCCATTGTGATCACAAAAATTACTTTATATAATTTCAATCTTTCTGAACTCGTTGAGAGTTGTTCTGTGGCCTAGCTTGTGTTCCCTCCTGGAGAAGGATCCATGCATGCTCGAGAAGAATGTACATCCCACAGTTTTTGGGTCTAATAGTCTGCATATGTCTATTAGGTCTAGATCCTGTAACATATTATTCAAAGTCTATGTTTATTTATCATCTGTTGAGATGTTCTGTCTAATGGTGGTCATGGTGTATTAAAGTTCCTCACTATAATTGTAGAGGCGTCTATTTCTCCACTTAGTTTTTCCAATGTTTGTGCCTCATGTATTTTGAGGTACCCTGGCTAGATGCATACTAATTATGACAGTTCTTTCTGTTTGATGGATTACCCCTTTTATGAATATATAGTATCCATCTTTGTCTCTTAGAATAGTTTTGCATATAAAGTCTATTGTATCCAATATTCGTATAGCTATTCCCACCCCTTTTTAGATATTGTTTGCATGTAAAATTGTTTTCCAACCCTTCATGTGCAACCTCCTTGCACCCCAGGGTCTAAGGTGAGTTTCTCGTAGAGAACATATAGATGGGTCCTGCTTCCTTATTCATTCTGCCAATCTCTGTCTCTTGATCAGAGAGTTTAAACCATTAATAAAAATCAATATTATTACCATGAAAGCATTACTTACATTAGCCATATTTTTAGGTTTATATGTGTTATGCTGTTCTCATTTCACTTTTTATCTGTTTATTCTTACCAATAATCTTCAGTCCTACACTCTCCTCCAATCCTCTCTCTCCTGCTTTTTCCTTTCAACATACAGAACTCCCTTTAGTATTTCTTGAAGAGCAGATTTCTTGTTGACAAACTATCTTAACTTCTGTTTATCTGTGAATATTTTTAACTCATCCTCATTTTTTAATGTCAGCTTTGCTGGATACAGAACTCTTGGCTGAAAGTTTGTTTTTTTTTTTTTCTTTTAGCACCTCAACTATGTCATACCACTGCCTTCTTGCCTCCATGGTTTCAGATGATAAATCAGTACTGATTCTTATAGAGCTTCCCTTGTATGTGATGGATCTCTTTTACTGATTTCATTATTCCTCTTTGTCTTGAGCATTGGACAATCTGAGAAATGTATGTCTTGGGCTAGGCCTTTTAGAATTTATGCTGTTTGGGGTACAGTGTGCTTCCTGGACATATATGACCATGCCCCTCAAAAGAGTTAGAAATTTTCAGCCATTATTTCCTCCAACACTCCTTTTAACCTCTTTCCCTTCTCTTCTTCCTCTGGGATGCCTATAAGGCATATGTTTGTCCATTTCATGCTGCCATTCGAATCCCTAACTCCCTCCTGGATTATTTTCTATTTTTTTATCTATCTGTTCTACTACCTGATTTCAAGTGTACTGCCTTTGACATCACTGAGTCTTTCCTCCGCCTGTTAACAATTTCTTGTGAAATGTATATTCAAAATTTCTTCAGTATGTTCCCCTAGTGTCCTCTTAATATCCTTTATTTCTCCATTTGCTTCATTGATTCATGATATTTGTTTGGACATCCCTGATTAGTTGTTGCACGTTCTGCATCTCCTCCTGTTTTTCGGTTTCTTTATTAGACTGGGCCATGTCTTCTTATTTCTTAGTATGCCCTGTAATTTTTTTGTTGGTGTCTAGGTATCTGATCATCTTCATGGGCTTATTAGGTTGATTAACTTCTCTTTCTACTCTAGGGTTTTATTTTGTTATTACTGTGTGTGTGTGTGTTATAAGGTTTCTTTTTGACATGTGGTTCCTTTTATGCTATATCCTTGCAGTTGTCTGTGTTCCTGTGAAAGAAAATATTAGGAATAGAAAAAAGGAAAGAGATAAGAATAGAAAAAGAATAATAGTAATAATTTTTAAAAGGTAGAAGAACCAATCATCAGCAAATAAATAATGTAAGTAAAAATACAAAGGAATAAGAATACAAAAACGTGCAATAGAAAAAAATAAAACAAGAAACAAAATAGAGAAAAAACAGACTGAATTAAAGGGCCAGAAAGATAAGAATAGAAGAAAAAAGAGAGATAAATTAAAAATGAAGTCAAAAAAGAAGAGATGGCATGAAAAAAAGCAACAGAAGACAGAAGATGGAGAAAGGAAGTTCAGAAAAGAAAGTAGGTAGAAAAGTAAGTAAAAGAATAAAAGAAAAAAAGAAAAGGGGAAAGAAAAAAAACAACAAATGAAACAAAAAACTGCAAACCAAACCAATAATCAGGAAAACATGGCCCAATCCAAGAACAAACTAAAAACCAAGAAGAGCAGCAGAACATCGAACAGGTAATTAAAGCTCTCAAAATAGATATTAGCTACCATTTTAATGAAGTAAAGAAAGAGATTAAGAATATGAAAAAAATACTTGGAGAGAAAACAGAAGAAACTCCAATCATACCCAAAGAGATAATGGATATGAAAGTGATGAACAGCACAATTCAAGAAATCAAAAATACACTCTCAGCAGATTAGAAGAGGCAGAGGAGAGAATTAGTGATGTGGAAGACAGTACAACTAAATCAAACAGATAGTAGAAATGATCGATAAAAAGAGAGAAAAAATTCAGAAGGGACTTAGGGACCTGAATGACAATGCAAAATGCGCAAATATACACATTATAGACATCCCAGAAGGAGAAGAGAAGGGAAAGGGAACAGAAGGGGTGTTGGAGGAAATAATGGCTGAAAACTTCCCAAACCTATTGAGGGAGATGGATGTACATGTCCAGGAAGCCATATGCACCCCAAACACCATAAATCCCAATAGGCCTACCCCAAGAGATATACTTGTCAAATTACCCAATACTCAAGACAAAGAGAAAATTCTAAAAGCAGAAAGAGAAAAGAGAACCATCACATACAAAAGAGGCTCCATAAGAGGAAGTGCTGATTTCTCATTTGAAACCATGGAAGCAAGAAGGCTATGGTATGACAGTCAAGATACTAAAGGAAAAAAATTCCAGCCAAGAATACTCTATCCACCTAAGCTGGCATTCAAAAATGATGGAGATTTCAAAATATTCACAAATAAACAGAAACTAAGACAGTATGCCAACAAGAACCCTGTGCTTCAAGAAATACTAAAGGGAGTTCAGCAGGACAAAAGAAAAAAAAACAGGAGAGGCAGAGTTGTAGGAGAGTGTAAAAGCAACTAAAAAGACAAAACAAGAAGAACAAAAACAAACAAAATATGACAAACACAAGTCCAAAGAAAATATGGCTAACAAAAATAATTCCTTGAAAGTAATAACAATGAAAGTCAATGGATAAAATTCACCTGTCAAAAGATTCTGATTGGAAGACTGCATAAGGAAATATGACCTATCTATATGCTGTCTACAAGAAACACATCTTAGACCCAGGGATTCAAGGAGGTTGAAAGTGAATGGCTGAAAAAAAATTTAACAAAGAAACAATAACCAAAAAAGGGCAGGAGTAGCTATATTAATATCACACAAAATAGACTGTAAGTGCAAAACAATTGAGAGAGAAAAAGATGGACACTACATATTAGTGAAAGGGATAATCTTTCAAGAAGAAAGAACAATCATAAACATTTTATGCTCCTAACTAGGGTGCTCCAAATATGTGAGGCAAACACTGGAAAAACTAAGTGAAAGAATAGATGCCTGTACAATTATAGTGGAGGACTTTAATACACCACTATCAACTTTGGACAGAACATCTCAAAAGAGAATCTATAAAGAAAAAAATTTTTGAACAGTATATTAGAGGAGATGGACCTAATAGACATATACAGAACATTATACTCAAATAAAACAGGATATACTTTTTTCTCAAGTGCACACAGATCAGTCTCCAAGATAGACCACATGCTGGGCCAAAAAGAAAGTCTCAATGAATTCAGAAAGATAAAATCATACAAAATAATTTCTCTGACCACAGTAGAGTGAAGCTGGAAATCTGCAAGGGCCAGAGGCCCAGATTTCACACCAAGATATGGAAATTAAACAACACATTCTTAGAAAAACAGTGGGACACGGAGGAAATCTAAAAAAAATTAATAACTACTTTGAAACTAATGAAAATGATAACACAACATATCAAAACTTATGGAATGCAGCAAAAGCAGTACTGAGAGGGAAATTTATAGCCATAAATTCATACATCAAAAAAGAAGAGCAAAAATTGAAAAACTAACTGCAAACTTGCAGGAGTTAGTAAAAAAACAAAACAGTAACCCCAAAGGAGAAGAAAGAAAGAACAAAGAGCAGAGGTAAATGAAATGGAAAAGAAAGCACCCGAAAAGGTAAAAAAAAAAAAAAGAAGAGCTAGTTCTTTGAGAAGATCAATAAAATTGACAAACCCTTAGCTAGACAAACCAAGAAAAAAAGAGAGAAGATGCAAATACACAAAGTAAGAAAGGAGAAAGGAGATCTCACCACTGACCTCACAGAAATAAAGACTATCATAAGAGGATAATTTGAAAAACTATATTCCACAAGAAGGACAATTTAGAGGAAATGGGAAAATTCCTAGAAACACATACACAGCCTATATTGACAAAAGAAGAAAATGATGAGCTCAGCTAACGAATCACAAGTAAAGACACAGAATCAGTCATTGAAAACCTCCCAACTAAGAAAAGCCCTGGGACAAACAATTTCACAGGTGAATTCTACCAAACACTCCGGAAAGAACTAACACCAATCTTGCTTAAACTCTTCCAAAAAATCGAAACAGAAGGAACATTGCCTAACTCATTCTATGATGCCAACATTATCCTAGTACCAAAGACAAGCAAAGACACTACAAGAAAGGAAAATTACAGACCCATTTCTCTAACAAACCTAGAAATACAAATCCTCAACAAAATATTGCTAACCGTATTCAACAAAACATTAAACAAAGTATACACCTTGAAAAAGGGGGATTCATTCCTGGTATGCAAGGATCATTCAACATAAGAAAATCAATCAATGTAATACACCATCTAAACAGATTGAAGGAAAAAAATCACATGATTATATCTAGAGATGCAGGAAAAGCATTTGACAAGATACAGCAAACTTTATTCCACAGGATGGAGGAATATAATATGGATTAGAGTGGACTTACTGATATTCTATTCATGGAATACTGAGATTAGTAATTGAAGAAAATGTGGCACTGGTGCGGAGAAAGTGGCCATGGTGGCTGCTGGGTGTGGGGAATGGGAGGAAGAGATGAGATGTGGAGGCGTTTTCGGGACTTGGAGTTGTCCTGGGTGATGCTGCAGGGACAGTTACAGGACATTGTATGTCCTCCCATGGCCCACTGGATGAAACGTGGGAGAGTGTGGGCTATGATGTGGACCATTGACCATGAAGTGCAGCGGTGCTCAGAGATGTATTCACCAAATGCAATGAATGTCTCATGATGATGGAGGAGACTGATGCTATGGGTGGGGGGAGGAGTGTGGTGAAGGGGGTGGGGGGTATATGGGGACCTCATATTTTTTTAATGTAATATTAAAAAAATAAAGACAAAAAATATATAAAGAACTCCTATATCTTTAAAATGAAAAGACAAACAGCCAATTTTAAAAATGGGAAAAGATTTGAACTGACACTTTTCCAAAGAAGATATACAAATGGCTAAAAAACACATGAAAAAATGCTCAAAATCACTAGTTATTAGGGAAATGCAAATCAAAACAACAATGAGATACCATCTTTTTTTTTTTTTTTAATTTTTTAATTTTTTATTGACTTTGTAATAATATTACATTAAAAATATATATGTGAGGTCCCATTCAACCCCACCCCCCCACCCCCCCTCTCTCCCCCCCCCCCCCAACAACACTCGTTCCCATCATCATGACACATCCATTGGATTTGGTAAGTACATCTTTGGGCACCTCTGCACCTCATATACATTGGTTCACATCATGGCCCATACTCTCCTCTATTCCATCATGTAGGCCCTGTGAGGATTTACAATGTCCGGTGATTACCTCTGAAGCACCATCCAGGGCAGCTCCATGTCCCGAAGATGCCTCCACCTCTCATCTCTTCCTGCCTTTCCCCATACCCTTTGTCCATTATGTCCACTTTTCCCAATCCAATGCCACCTCTTCTATGTGGACACTGGATTGGTTGTGTCCATTGCACCTTTATGTCAAGAGGAGGCTCAGATTCCACCTGGATGCTGGACGCAATCCTCCCATTTTCAGTTGTAATCACTCTAGGCTCCATGGTGTGGCGGCTGTCCCTCTTCACCTCCATCTTAGCTGAGTGTGGTAAGTCCAATAAATCAGATTGTAGGTGCTGAGATACCATCTTACTCCCATAAGAATGGCAGCTTTTAAAAAATCAGAAGACTACAATTGTTAGAGGGGATGCAGAGGAAATGGAACACTCATCCACTGCTGGTGGGAATGCATAAGGATCCAGGCATTCTGGAGGACAGTTTGGTGGTTTCTCAAAAAACTAGCTATAGATTTTCCATATGCCCCAGCAATACCACTGCTGGGTATATACCCAGCAGAACTGAAAACAAGAAGACAAACCGATATATGCACACCAATGTTCATAGCAGCATTGTTCACTCTTGCCAAAAGTTACAATCAACCCAAATGCCTATCAACGGATGAATGGATAAATAAAATGTGGTATATACATACAATGGAATACTACTCAGCTTTAAGAACAAATATACTACAAACCAATGTGATAACATGGATGAATCTTGAGAACCTTACCCTGAGTGAAGCAACCCAGGCATTGAAGGACAAATGCTATATGACCTCAATGATATGAAATAAGTAAACCAAGCTGCCTCAGAGAGCTGGAGACTGGATAACAGGATTAAAGGAAGTTGGGGGGGTAGAAGAAGGTTGCGAGCTGACACCTACCTGGATGAAATCTATGATAAGCTGGAGGTAAGTATTTGTACAGGGAAGGGATAAAATGGGGGCATAGAGATATCTTTGGGTGGGGCTTTGTGGGCTTGAAAGGGGCTAAGGATGGAAGGATAGGTAATATGGCCCAAGAAATTGGGGGAGAGGATGGGGAAACATGAACATAGGAGATTGTCAGGTATGTAGTTGAGAGTATAATGCTGAGAAAACTTTTTCAAAAATACAATGAGGAAGGTTACCTGTTTAAGATGCTTAAAGCGGAGGATATGACAAAGAGCAAGCTTCTAGGGAGTATGTGAGTGCTCATTTTGTGATAGTGGGTTATATCATTGGATGGTGAACCATACAATGAGAGTGAAGGTATACCCACATCCTGGGGAGAACTGATATTCTCGAATAGAGGAAATTTTATCTCTCGAGAGAACTGGTGGCTCCCAATGCATTAGGGCAGTCGAGCATGTCAAGCCTTCAACACTGTTTCAAGTATCTCTGAACATGGCCCTTTAAGTAATGAAGATTTACTGTCACAGTGGGCTCTGAGTGTAGGGGGAAAGAGGTATTGAATAGATGGAATCAGTGTATTTGTGGGGCAATGGCAGTGTTCCACAAGATTATGAAAGGATGGATATAGGACATGTTAAATTACACCAAAAATGTATAGGCTAAAATGTACATCATAATGTAAAACATAGGATAATTAAAAATTCAGAAAATTGTATAGTCTAAAATATAAACTATAATATAAACCCAAGTATAACCTTGTTGGAAAGCTACTGTATCAGTATCTGAACATCAACTGCAGTAAATATAGTATGAACATGTAAAAAGATAATTGCTGGGGAAGGGACAAATTGTCTGATGTTGGGTATGTGGGAATACCGTATATTGTATATATGAATTACTGTGACCTAAAACTTTTGTAAAGACAAGATTAATAATTAGGAAAAAAGAAAAAGAAAAAGAAAGAACATAGACACAGAGGAAGAGATGGAATAATTTGCCTTGCCAATGTGCATATAGGGCAACACTTATTGCAGTGACGGAAGGCAAAACATCAAAAACGAAGCTCTTTCATTTTTTAATTTTTTGATACCCCAATTTATTTTTACTTTAATTTTTCTAAATTAGTATGTATTCTATATCTAACCTTTAAACCCATCACTATATTCAATTTTACTATTAATGGAACCTGGCAATATATTAGGCTTCATTTTCTGAAAAGTTTTGGATCACAAAGAGGTTCAACAATGGTAGGGGAGGAGTACTGGTGTGGGATGTTATTGATAGGGGGCACATGGTTTTCAGAGGGAGTTTTCCAGGGCATATATACAGGGTACATAAAAACGTTTGGATATTTTCATAGTGGTTACAGTTAAAAACGACAACTGAGGAAGTGCTGAGTTCCTAGCCAGGGAGCTCTATCACATTCCCCAATGTAATAGCAAAAATCCCCCAAGTGCAATGGCAAAAACAGTGAAAAAGCATGGTCCAAGAATGAGTACTTGATACTAACGACAATGCATGTGAGCCTGTGTGCCTGAAATAAGAACTAGGCCTAAAGCTGCAGTGTGCCTAACAGTAATCTCCTGAGAGCCTTCATGTTGCTCAAATGCAGCCAGTCTCGAAGCCAAACTCAGCATGTAAATGAGTTGCCTTCCTCCAGCGTGGGACAGGACTCCCAGGGATGATCCTCCCTGGCGCCAAGGGATTACTACCAAGTACCAGCTGATGATGTAACTAGAAAACGGCCTTGAATAAAAGGGTCAACTCAGACCAGCAGAATATCTCAGCCTACATGTAATATCAGGAGATAAAAATGCTTTTTGACGTTGAATAAAGGGGGAAATGGAAAGGACAAATGAGTTTTTATGGCTATGAGTCTTCAAAAAATAGCCATGAGGTCATCAGAGGGGTCACACTTATGCAAACCTCAGCAGAGTCCCAGAGACAGCTAAAGTAGATACAAGCCCAGGTACTGGTTCTTATGAGGGCTACAGAGACCCACAGGTTTTATGGTCATGACAGATGGAGTTCAGTGCCATGTCAGCTGGCCCTACTTTGGAGTTTGTGTTCCTGAGTGTGATGGAGTTGGACTCATATGTGATCTTTGTTCACAAGCCTCTCCTGTTACTTTTAGTGGACTTGTGGTTTTTGCTGGGGTTTAGTGTAGACTCAGGTGACCTGAATCTCTGGACTGTCCATGTGATAGCCAGGCCCTGAGCCTCAACAGACTTGCAGCACCTACCCTCTAGTTTATTGGACTTACCCCAGCCAGCTAACAGGGAGGTGAAGAAGATCAACTATCACACCAGGGATTCAAGAGTGCCTACAACTGCGAGCAGAATTACATCCATCATCCAAGTACCCTCACAATATACAGGTGGAGTGGACATAACCATCCCAGGGTCCACAGAATAGAGGAATGGAGTATGGATTAGAGTGGACTTACTGATATTCTGTTCATGAACTATTGTGATTAGTAATGGAAATAAATGCAGCATTGATGTGGAAAAAGTGGCCATGGTAGCTGCTGAGGGTAGGGAGTGGTAAAGAAGAGATGTGATGTGGGGCATTTTCAGGACTGGGACCTGTTCTGGGTGCTACTGCAGGGACAGTTACCGGACATTGTATGACCTCCCATGGCCCACTGGGTGGACTGGGGGAGAGTGTAAACTATAATGTGGACCAATGACCATGTGGTGCAGCAGTGCACAGAGATGTGTTCACCAAGTGCAATGGATGTCCCATGATGATGGAGGGGGTTGTTGTTGTGGGAGGAGTCGGGTGAGGGGGGGTGGAGGGTGTATGGGGAACTCATTTTTTTCAATGTAACATTAAAAAAATAAAGACAAAAAAAGAAATAAAGTAGGTAGAAAAAGTAAGTAAAAGAAAAAAGAAAACAAAGAAAAGGGCAAAGACAACAAACAACAAATGAAACAACAAAAATGTTTTAGTCAGCCAAAGGGGAGCCGATGCAAAATACCAGAAATCTGTTGGCTTTTATAAAGAGTATTTTTTGGGGGTAAAACCTTACAATTACTAGTCCATAAGGTGTAAGTTACTTCCCTAACCAAAGTTTGTTGCCACATGTTGGACAAGATGTCTTCCAATGTATGCAAGGGTTCAGCCTTCCTCTTCCTCTTAGGGCTCTGTGGTCCCAGCTTCTTCCAATATCAGCTATAGGCTGTGATGAGACCCATCTCTCTCCGAGGGCTCATTTCTCTCAGGGCTCAGCAACTCTATTATCTCCAGAAGGCCAGATATAGACTATTAGGCTGTCTTTCTACCCAGGGCCTCTACTGTGTCTATGCAGCCGTCTCTATTCCTCTGTGTTCTTCTTCTGTGTGTTTACTTCCTGGGGCTCCAACATCAAAAAAATTCCAACTAACTCCTCTGCCGTGTCATTTTCTCTGTGAGTCCTACTGATGGGGCCCCATTAAAGCCCTAAACATAATTTAATCAAGTAAAAGTGAAACCTCTGAAGATAATACTATCTAATATGCCAGAGGAACAGACTAATTTACAAGCATAATCCAATATCTATTTTTGGAATTCATAAACAATACCAAACTGCTATAAAGAACAACAAAAAAGAACCCAGGAAAAACAGCCTTCCCTCTTCAGCTCCTAAGGAGCTTCTTAGGCTGCCAGTACTCATCAGTCAATCACCATGAAGACTGCCCTCCACAGGTGACATACCTGGTTTTTAGTGAACATATTTTTATTAATAATGTCTGATACATCTCTCTAATACTTTCTTTTCCAACATTTTTGGCTACATACTCTTTGAATGCTTCTTCATTGGACATTGATTTTGTAAAATCATTTTCCATAGGAAAAAAAGAAAGACATTTCCGTTTTTCCTCTAGTTCAAAATGTTACTTATTAATGACAGTTTAGAAAAGTTCTTTGATGTCAACACTCAACTGTAAATTTTTAGGGCTGTTGTCAAATTTGGGAAAAATTTTATCAAATTTCAGGGTTTTTCAAGTTTATTTGTGTAGCGACTAATCTTGAATACTCTTTGAATTGATAACACTCATTTACCAATTTTACACGAGATCCTGGACATTTATGTCATGGTGTTGAGTTGTTGACACAGTGAGTAGTATGGGTATTCTTGGAAGCCCTATATCATTATTCCTAGTAAAAACTTCACTATATATAGAAGTGACTAAGAACCACATATTGATATATATCCTACTAATTCCAAAGTAAACATATCTCCAACTCAACCTCCCCTTAGTCAGACCCCCAAAATGCCAATGGCCACTCCAACACCATCCAACACAAAGAAGAGACGTAACAGAGGGGGAGTAAAAGTGGAGATAAACAATGGTTTTAGAAGTGGTCAAAAATAATTTACTTTGGCAAACTACAAAAAAATGCATGCCAATGTGAACCCATTGCCAAAATTCCTTCAAGGGCCTTAGAAGAGGTCAATATAAGTGAGGGGCTCTGAAACATAAGCTTTATTGACTTCACAGTATCTGACTCTGAGCCTATAAGACTTAGCACTTAGTAAAATAATTTTTAAAAGAATGAAAAAAGAAATAAGGTCACTAATATATACCATATCATAAGAGCTTTTGACTGAAGAGGGAAGGCAGAGCTGGAAAAAGGCAGAAAAAGCATCTGTTTCATTTTATTATTACCAATAAACACATGGATATGGGGAAGCAGACTTGGCCCAGTGGATAGGGCGACCATCTACCACATGGGAGGTCCGCGGTTCAAACCCCAGGCCTCTTTGACCCGTGTGGAGCTGGCCCAGGAGCAGTGCTGATGCACGCGAGGAGTGCCGTGCCACGCAGGGGTGTCCCCCACGTAGGGGAGCCCCACGTGCAAGGAGTGTGCCCCGTAAGGAGAGCCACCCAGCACGAAAGAAAGTGCAGCCTGCCCAGGAATGGCGCTACGCACAGGGAGAATTGACGCAGCAAGATGATGCAACAAAAAGAAACCCAGATTCCCGTGCTGCTGACAACAACAGAAGCAGACAAAACAACGCACAGCAAAATGGACATAGAGAAGAGACAACTGGGGGTGGGGAGAAGGGGAGAGAAATAAATAAAATAAATCTTTAAAAAAAAAACATGGATATGATCTGAAAAGTATAGCCTTGAGTATTAGTTGCTGGGATCTGCATACATTACCATTTATTACAAAAACTGCTTTCACAGCATATCGCCGTTATTCTTCCATTACAATTTAATCAAAATTCAATTGCATTTGTCTGATATTCAACAGATCTTATTAAGTAGAGGTAAATTCTGGGCAGATCAGTGGAAATGTCAGCCTTTGGTACAAGTGGGTGCAATAGGCTTTTTTGATAAATCCATATAGGAATGTACTTACAAATATCAAAACAGAATGCAGCTCTTTAATTATACATGGATACATTGACAGAAACAAGCACTCATTTGAAATAATTTGCTAGACAGACGAGTTGGCATTTTTGGAAAATATATTGTCACTGGACAGCACCTAAGTTTGTCACTTGGAGAAAAATTATGTGAATTACTCTCTAGATAATAAAATAGCTTTCCTATAATTAGCACAGATACTACCACATAATTAGTGAGATTTGCCCTTTATTATGACACCCAGAACAAACTACCTTAAATCAAGTGAAGGTTAAATTGTTTTCATTTGAGGATAAACAAAGTGAAGATTCAATATTTATTGCTAATTAAAATTAAGCAGCTCATATATTTAGAGCTTTAGAATTAAAGGTTGCAGAGCTACTTTTGCTATCCTTTTTTCTAAGAAACAAAATGAAAATGTCTACCTACTTTTTTTATATTATTAGTGGAAACTTACAAAATGGTTTTATAAATTTGAAACTTACATAATTTGAAGAGCAAACAAATCCTTTGAGAAAACCTGCATTACATTACATATAAAAAATAGTTAGGAAAGCAGATTTGGTTCAACTAATAGAGCATTCCCTACCATATGGGAAGTCCAGGGTTCAAATCCAGGGCTTTCTGACCCATGTGGTGAGCTGGCCCACACGCAGCGCTGAAGCGCTCAAGGAGTGCTGTGCCACACAGGTGTGTCCCCCACATAAGGAAGCCCCACATGCAAGGAGTGCGCCCTGCAAGGACAGCCACACCATGCGAAAAAACACAGCCTGCCCCGGAGTGGTGCCACACACAGAGAGTTGATGCAGCAAGATGATACAACAAAACAAGACACAAATTCCTGGTGCCACTGACAAGAATGCAAGCAGACACAGAAGAACACACAGAGAATGGACACGAGACAACAGACAATGGGGGGTAGGGGTGAGAAATTTTTTTTAAAAAGCTACTTGTCACCTCTCAGCATTTCCAACATGACTTTCTCCTGAAAGCAAACTAAAGGCAGCTAAATCATTGGGGGCAGGGGCAATATGGAAATCTTTAAGACTGGAGTTATGGCAAGGAAGATGGTGAATACAAACAAAACAACCTACTTTTCAAGCACATGGAAATGGAAAATCTATGTATAAGTATTCACATGGATGACAACAGTATAGAAAACTTAGTAGAAGGAATATTACCCTATGCAAATAAAGCTTTACCAGCAACAACCATCAACATAGTCTTTAGCTGGCCATAGTATGTAGTTAAATAAATGAGAAACACTGCTTCACCACCACCACCACCAGGACTGCCATCCCGCCCCGCCCCCCGGCCCAAACATACAAACAGTAAAATGGATCCAAAGCTAACTTTATCCTCTTAACAGTTTCACATTTGGAATAGAGGAACTGCTGACATATTAGCACCACAATACACATGATTCTTAAATTAAGGGAATTTCATATCAAAATTCATAAAGAATTAAAATGCGCCAATAGCCACCTTTCTGTAATAAAAATGAGGCAAAACAAGTCATTTTGCTCAAGACCTTCTTAGAAGTTAGAATCATAGACAAGAATATCGTGGAGACTAGAAATTGTAACTTTTTGTACTTTACTGAAAAACCAAAAACATTTTGAAATCTCTGAAGAATGAGTAAAAATTAATGTTTAGATTAAGAATAATTAAGAGCTGTAAGTATCTGACCTGCAGACATTCAAACCACTGCAGTTTCAATGTAATGATTCCCACATAAAATAGGAGCTCTGGATGTTTAAAAAATTCCATGTGATGCTTAATTTTAAAGCCTGTGTTAATATGATGTCTAGTTTGGCAAAGCTATGTTTAGAATATTAACATACTCTCGGTTGTGTGTCTACCAATATAGTGCTAGAGGCTGGAGCTAGAGCAATCAGGCAAGAAAAAGAAATAAAATGCATCCAAATTAGAAAGGAAGAAGTAAAACTTTCACTATTTGCCAATGATATGATCCTATAACTAGAAAGTCTGGAAGAATCTAAAACAAATCTACTATAGCTAATAGAGTTCAGCAGAGTAGCAAGATAGAAGACTAATATGCAAAAATCAATAGTGATCCTCCGCTAACATGGAGGTGAAGAAGGTCAACCACCACACCAGGGACCCAAGAGTGCCTACAACTGAAAGCAGGAGAATTGCATCCATCATCCATACGGAATCTAAGTCCCCTCTTGATACAGATGTGGAGAGGACACAACCATTCCAGGGTCCACAGGATGGAGGAATAGAGTATGGATTAGAATGGACTTACTGATATTCTATTCATGAACTACTGTGATTAGTAATCGAAGAAAATGTAGCACTGATGTGGAAGAAGTGGCCATGGTAGCTGCTGAGCGTAGGGAGTGGGAAGAAGAGATGTGATGTGGGGCATTTTCAGGACTGGGAGTTGTCCTGGGTGGTACTGCAGGGACAGTTACCGGACATTGTATATCCTCCCATGGCCCACTGGGTGGACTGGGGGAGAGTGTAAACTATAATGTGGACCATTTACCATGTGGTGCAGCAGTGCTCAGAGATGTATTCACCAAGTACAATGAATGTCCCATGATGATGGAGGAGGTGGTTTTTAAGGGAGGAGTGGGGTGAGGGGGGTGGGGAGTATATGTGGACCTCATATTATTTTAATGAAACATTAAAAAAACAAATAAAGACCAAAAAAAAAACAATAGTGTTCCTATACAGTAGTAATGAGCAAACTGAGGTTGAAGGAGGGAAAATTTCCATTGACAATAGTGACTAAAAGAATCAAATATTTAGGAATAAACTTACCCAAGAACAAAAAAGACTTCTTTCCAGAAAACTATAATTCATTGCTAAAAGTAACCGAAGAAGACCTAAATAAATGGAAGAATATTCCGTGTTCCTAGATTGGAAGACTGACTATCCAAAGATGTCATTTCTATTCAAATCAATACACAGAGTCAACACAATCCCAATAAAAATTCCAACAGCTTTTTTAAAAAAAAGATTATTTATTTATTCTCCCACACTACCAAAACCTCCCACCCCGTTGTCTGCTCTCTGTGTCCATTCACTGTGTGTTCTTCTGTGTCTGCTTCTATTCTCATTAGGCAGCTCCGGGAATCGATCCTGGGGCCTTCCAGCGTGGGAGAGAGGTAATTACTCTCTTGTACCACCTAAACTCCTTATTCTTCCAGGTCTTCTTATTTTCTCTCCTCTATGTCTTTTGTTGCATCATCTTGTGGCATTAGCTCTCTGCATAGGTCAGGACTTCTGCACAGGGTAGCTTTCCTGTGCTGGGCAGCATTCCCACAGAGGGTGGCATTCCCGTGTGGGCCAGCACGCCTTGTGGGCCACATGGGGCAGCTTGCCCTCACCAGCAGGCACCGGGCATTGAACCCTGGACCTCCTATATGGAAGACAGGAGCCCAATGGGTTGAGCCACATCCATTTCCCCAACAGCCTTTTTTAAAGAAATGGAAAACCCAATTATCAAATTTATTTGGAAGGGTAAGAGCCCCTAATAGACTGAAATATCTTATAAAGGAAGAACAAATTTGGCGTACTCTCACTTCTGAACTTTAAACCATATTATCTAGCTATAGAGGTAAAGAAAAAAAAATGGTACTGGCATAAAGAAAGACATATAGACCAATGGAACCAAATTGTTAATACCTAGAATGCAAGTCACCAGAGAATAGAATGTGGTTAGAGAATGGAAAGTGGAGGTTTAATCTGTGTAAAATTGGTAAAAAGTGGTTTGTAAATGTTTAGAAATGAAAAGAAATGGTGAAAGTACATCATAGGATTTGTAATTAGTGGCACAAAAATATGGGAATAAGAATGGTTTAGCCTTATGTTGAGTGAAGCAACCCAGACATTGAAGGACAAATACTACATGACCTCAATGATATGAAATAAACAAGCTGCCCTAGATAGCAAGAGACTGAACGATAGGCTTGCAGGAAATCGGAGGGTGGAGGAAGGATATGAGCCGATGTCTGCAGGGGTGGAATTTAAGACGAGATGGTGGTAAGTATGAACACAAAGAAGAGATAAAAGGGGGGCAAGGGGTTGCCTTTGCTTGGGGCTTTGCGGGTTTGAGGGTGGCTGGGGAGGGACGGGTGGGTAACGTTGCCCAAAAGTGGGGAGAGGGAGGGGTAGCATACGAACCAGGAGAGGGTCAGGTGTTGGTGGAGAGTAAAATGCCGAGAAAATCATATCAAAATATAATAAAGAGGGTTACCTGTTTAGAATGCTCGGAGGGGAGGGTCTGATGCAGGACGGGCTCCTGGGGAATGTCTAAATGCTCATTCTGCCAGAGTGGGTGACACCATGGGGTAGAAACCCAAGTAGTGAGAGTGGGGGTGGACCCACATCCTGGGGAGGACTAATGCCATCCAATAGAGGGAACTGTATCCCTCGAGAGAAAGGGTGGCTCCCAGGGCATTGGGGCAGTTGAGCAAGTTAGGCCCTGAACACTATTCCATCTATCTCTGGAAGTGGCTCCTCAGGAAACGGAGGTTGGCTATCACTGAGGGCACTAAGGTGGAAGGGAAAATGGACGTTAAATGTGTGGAACCAAAGTAAATGGGGGGTAAGAGAGGAGTTTCTTGAGAGTACACAAGGATGGATATAAAACATGTAATATTACACCATAACATATAGGAGATGACAGACTGATAATGTAAACCATAATGTAAAACATAGGATAACTAAAAATGTAAAGAACTGTGTATCCTAAAGTATGCACCATAATGTAAATACAGATGTCACCTTGTTAGAAAGCTAATGTCTCAGACTCTGTACATCACTTTAAGTAAATATGATATGAATAGGGCGTAAGAGTATCACTGTGGAAGGGAAAAGGTTTTCTGGTGGATGTGTGGGAGTGCTGTATATTATATATATACATTGCTGTGGTCTAGGACTCCTGTGAAGAAAAGCTGAATAATTGGGGGGGGGGGGAAAAAAAAAAAAAAAGAAAAAGAAAAAAATAGGATGTGGAATTTTTTCAAGTCAACATTCTTTATCTAAGTTCTTTATCTAACTTTATCCAAGTTCTTTATCTATCCTTTAAACTCATCGCTATATGCCATTCCCTAGTAAGGGACCATGACATTATATTGGGCTTCAAATTTCGGGGAGTTCTGGATCACAGAGTGTTTCAACAATGGCAATGGAGGGATACTGGTATGGGATACCAATGACAGATGATATATGACTGACAGGGAGCTGTACAGAACATATGTCCAGGGTGCATGGTAATGTTTGGATATACTCATAGTGGCAACAATTAAAAACCACAGTAGGGGGGGTACTGGGTTCCCGGCCAGTGGTGCTCTGTCGTGGTCCCTAGGGGAGCAGCGACAGTCTCCCAGGTACAGTGGTGGGGACCGGGAGGGAGTGAGGGTTCAATAGTGAGCCCCTGATACTAATGACTATGCTTGTGAGCTGATAAACCCAAAATAATAACAAGGCCTAGAGCAACTTTGTGCCTGGGAATTTCCTTCTGTCAGCCTTCATGTTACTCAAATGTGGCCAGTCTCGAAGCCAAACTCAGCATGTAAATGCAATGCCTTCCCCCCAGCGTGGGACACGACACCCGGGGATGAGCCTCCCTGGCAACGAGGGACCACTATCAACTACCAACTGATGATGCAACTGGAAAATGACCTTATACGGAAGGTTCAATGCGGATCAGCAGAATATCCATGTCTACATAAAATACCATGACTTTAAAATGCTGTTTGACCTAAAGTAAGGGGGAAATGGAAAGGAGAAATGAGTTTATATGGCTACGAGTTTCTAAAAAAGAGTCTGGAGGCTGGCAGAAGGTTTGCCCTCATGCACAACTGAGCAGAGTCAGAGAGACAGATAAAGCAGATACAACCCCCAGATATTGGTTCCTTTGAGGGCTAAAGAGACCCATGGGAGTTATGGTCATGGCCGATGGGGTTAACTACCAGGGCAGATGGCCCCTCTTTGGAAATGGTGTTTATGTGTGATGAATCTGGACTCAGATGGGATCTCCCTTCATAAGACTTTCATGCTAATGTGCTGGAGGTGCAGTTAATGTTGGGGTTTAAGATATATTTAGGGGATTTGAATCTCTGGACTGACAATGTGATAGCCAGATCCTGAGCCTCAACAGACTCCAGCACCTACAATCTGATTTATTGGACTTACCACACTCAGCTAAGATGGAGGTGAAGAAGGACAACCACCACACCATGGAGCCTAGAGTGATTACAACTGAAAATGGGAGGATTGCATCCAGCATCCAGGTGGAATCTGAGCCTCCTCTTGACATAAAGGTGCAATGGACACAACCAATCCAGTGTCCACATAGAAGAGGTGGCATTGGATTGGGAAAAGTGGACATAATGGACAAAGGGTATGGGGAAAGGCAGGAAGAGATGAGAGGTGGAGGTGTCTTCGGGACATGGAGCTGCCCTGGATGGTGCTTCAGAGGTAATCACCGGACATTGTAAATCCTCACAGGGCCTACATGATGGAATAGAGGAGAGTATGGGCCATGATGTGAACCAATGTATATGAGGTGCAGAGGTGCCCAAAGATGTACTTACCAGATCCAATGGATGTGTCATGATGATGGGAACGAGTGTTGTTGGGGGGGGGGGGAGAGGGGGGGGTGGGGGGGTGGGGTTGAATGGGACCTCACATATATATTTTTAATGTAATATTATTACAAAGTCAATAAAAAATAAAAAAATTAAAAAAAAAAAAAAAAAAAAGAATGGTTTAGGGGAAGCGAACTTGGCCCAATGGATAGGGCATCCACCTACCATATGGGAGGTTCATGGTGCAAACCCCAGGCCTCCTTGACCTGTGTGGAGTTGGCCTATGCACAGGGCTGATGAGCGCAAGGAGTGCTGTACCAAGCAGGGGTGTCCCCTGCACAGGGGAGCCCCACATACAACGAGTGCACACTGTAAGGAGAGCCACCCAGTGCGAAAGGAAGTGCAGCCTGCCCAAGAATGGCACCGCACACACGGAGAGCGGACACAAGATGATGCAACAAAAAGAAAACACAGATTCCTGGTTCTGCTGACAAGGACAGAAGCAGTCACAGAAGAACACAGCGAATGGACACAGAGAGCAGACAACTGGGGGGGGAGGGGAGAGAAATAAATAATAAATCAATAACTCTCAAAAAAAAAAAGAATGGTTTAGAGTTTATTGGGTTTCTTCTTTTGGAGGAATGAAAATGTTCTAATATTGATTGACTTGATGAATTCACAGCTCTGTGGTATAAAAATTTCACTGATTGTACACCTTAGATAAATTATATGGTTTATGAACATAAAAATAGTATAGTGTGTTGGGAGAAAAATACAGCACATGTTGATATGGACTACTGTTAGTAATACTTTGATGATGCTCTTTCATAATTTGTTACAAATGTTTTAAAAGAATGCAAGAATCGAGGACAAGATGGCATCGATTTAAATGTGCACTCATCACTTCTCTCACAAAAAAAAAGGCTGCAGTGAGGGTAAAATCCTGCTTGAGTGAGCTTTTCTGGGAACCCACAGAGCAGGAGGCTTCAGGATATCAATCTGAAGAGAGCTGGACAAAGAGATAAATTGTTCAAGGTAAAACCCTGAGTTTCTAGTTCGAGAGGCTGGAAACTGCAGGACAAGAAGGCTAAACCCCAGGCTTAAGTCAATAAGCCACTCAGAACACCGACTCCCAACTCCCACTGGCCACCCAGTGGGAGGGAGCATTCTCTCAAGCTTTCTTGAGAGTGGGAGGGTTCCGGTAAAGGTTGGAGAGGGGATTCCTTTCTGTAGGTCTGTTTACCTGAACCCCCTTTGAGCTTTGAGGAGCACACCAGATGACTCAAGGTGGAAGCAGGAAGAGGGAAGAGACAAATCTGCTGAGGCACCCAGATTTATATAGCCAACCTGCTAGAGAGGAACCTCACCTGGGAAAGAATTGAGTCAGATGCTTGTGAGCCTATATGCCTGAAATAAGAACAAGGCCTAGAGCAGCACTGTGCGTAGGAATTTCCTCCTGACAGCCTTCATGTTACACAAATGTGGCCAGTCTCGAAGCCAAACTCAGCATGTAAATGCAATGCCTTCCCCCCAGCGTGGGACATGACACCCGGGGATGAGCCTCCCTGGCACCGAGGGATCACTACCAAGTACCAAATGATGATGCAACTAGCAAATGACCTTAAATTAAAGGTTCAATGCGGATCAGCACAATATCCCTGTCATCATATAATAACATGACTTTAAAATGCTGTTTGACCTAAGGTAAGGGGGAAATGGAAAGGACAAATGAGTTTATATGGCTATGAGTCTCTAAAAAAGAGTCTGGAGGTTGTCAGAAGGATTGCCCTTATGCACACCTAAGCAGAGTCTCAGAGACAGATAAAGTTGATACAACCCCAGGTATTGGTTCTTTTGAGGGCTAAAGAGACCCACAGGTTCTATGGTCATGGCAGATGGGGTTCACTGCCATGTCAGATGGCCCTTCTTTGGAGCTGGTGTTTCTGCATGATGAAACTGGACTCAGATGGGATCTCTTTTCACAAGGCTTTCATGCTACTTTATTGGAATTGTAGTTAGTGTTGGGGTTTAAGATATATTTAGGGGATTTGAATCTCTGGACTGACAATATGATAGCCAGGCCCTGAGCCTCAACAGGCATCAGCTCCTACACTCTGATTTATTGGACTCACCCCACTCAGCTAAGATGGAGTTGAAGAAGGACAACCACCACACCATGGAGCCTAGAGTGCCTACAACTGAAAGCAGGAGGATTGCATCCAGTATCCATGTAGAATCTGAGCCTCCTCTTGACATGGAGGTACAACGGACACAACCAATCCAAGGTCCACATAAAAAAGGTGGCATTGGAGTGGGAAAAGTGGCCATGGTGGCTGATGGGTATGGGGAATGGCAGGAAGAGATGAGATGTGGAGGCGTTTTTGGGACTTGGAGTTGCCCTGGATGGTGCTTCAGGGGCAATCACTGGACATTGTAAATCCTCCCAGGGCCCACTGGATGGAACGTGGGAGAGTATGGGCTATGATGTGGACCATTGACCATGAGGTGCAGAGATGCCCAGAGATGTACTTACCAAATGCAATGGATGTGTCATGATGATGAGTGAGTATTGCTGGGGGGGGAGTGGTGGGGTGGGGGTGGTGGGGTTGAATGGGACCTCATATTTTTTTAATGTAATATTTTTACAAAATGAATAAAATTAAAAAATAAAAAATAAATAAAAGCAAAAATAAATGTGAATATGGGGGAAAAAAAAGAATTGAGTCAGGTAATTGAATAGTTGGTGCTGAAAACTAACAAATATCAACTCCCCTAAGGGAGGCAGGCAGTTAGAAGCACTTAATAAGCTTCCAAGAGCATATGTGGGGATCCCTGGGAGGAAAGCATGGTTCAGAAGAGGGTTCAGAGTCTCTTTTCTGCAGCAAATTCAGTCACTAGGGTCCCATTTGAATTTCAAAAATGAACTAAATTTCACCAGAACAGTGGAGGGGAGATTCCCTCCCACAGGCTGTTGAGTCCCCCTGCCATGGGAGAGAAAGCAGTAAGAACAGAAAGGAGGCAGGGACAGACCCTGCCTGAGGGAAAGTGACTAGATAGCTTTCTGAAGAGGTAACTGACCCAAAGAGAAAGTTTCACTCAATAGAGGAGTTTCTGCCTTGAATATTTGAGGTCCCTAGCTCAATTCCCGGCTCCTCTTAGAACAGTGATCCACTGAGCTATCGAACACCCAGCTGATACTTTAGGACAGGGAAAACATAGACACATTTCTGCTAATTTCTCTTGGGTCTCTTATTTTTCCTAATAAAA